>NW_017307785.1:296188-307033 GCF_000935625.1 Nanorana parkeri
GGGGGGGCTACACAAAGAGGACATGAGGCACATCCTTTGGGGCTTTGGAGGCAAGGTGAAGTGGCTCATGGATAATAGTTCCAAAGTACCAAAAATGCTTTTTATAAAGTATATCGAAACCCAAGAACAAAAATGTTAATATTAAGCTCAGTAGAGCTACTCAATGCCAAGCAACCAACGCTAAAGCTAATAAAATATTGGGTGATATGTAATAAAAGAAAGATACAAACACATGATGCCAGTATAACATTGTATAGTCATATCTACAATGTGGGATTACAGTTTGGGGCACAACTTTGTAAGAGGTACATAGGCTGCCATGTGTCCCGGAGTGTGAGATTCAACATTAAAGTGTATCTAAACCCCAAAACAGAAATGTAGCATATTGCAGCTTACCGGTCCTGTTTTCTGTTTTCAGAATTTTTAAAATGTGTTCAAATTTTCACCTGCCTATCCTACCAGTAACACACTACCTGTCCTTGGGTAATAATGCTCACTCACTATACTATAGTATGGATGTGTATTAGGAAAGCCTCCTCCTCTCCTCATCTTTAAACAATGGCTGGAGACAAATTTTTACTTTTCGGTTTTGGTTTCGGCTATGAATTTTTATTTTGGTGGATTCATAATTTTTACCCCTCAGATTTTGAGCAACATTCATGAAGTCTCTGATGGCATTATCAAATGTTCTGACCATATTTTTGGTATGGACGTGTATGGCCAGCTTTACTCTGCTGGTGTTTAGATTGCACTCCCACGAGTTATAAAATCTCGGCGCAGGGTGAGATGATGAATATAAAACACGCACTGTATAAACTTATAACATTGATACAATCCCATTATAGAATACCTATAACTATCTTCCTCAATGTGTACACATTGTATAACATTCTCTTGCAGGGTGCGCGCTGTGTCCTGATGGTTGGTTGCGGCACAATGAGAATTGTTATTACTATTCATCTGGCAGAGATCACAGAACATGGAATGAGAGCCGGGAGGAGTGCGATAGGATGGGGGCCCAGCTACTGGTCATAGGGGACCCGGAACAGCAGGTATAGTATAACATGGCAATAGATGGAAGTGCCAAATGCAGGGGACTCCATTGTTCCCGCATCTTCATGTTTATCATACAGAAATGACCAGTATGGCTGAGATCACACTGTGACTGTCCCTTTACAATTGGACGGTTACAAATTGTAGACAATCCAAATCTTTAAAAAGGTGAAATACTGCTTTTTTTTTTTTAGTTGAGACCCTTAGGGGGGAAGAATGGTTTAAATACTAATGGGAAATGTATTGTGGTTGTTTTAGGAAGAAGTTAAAGGAGAACTATGAGGTGAGTGATTTTCACTCAGCCTCATACTCTGAGCCGACCTGTGACAATGAGACTGTCACAGGTCGGCTCAGTAGATGGGGAAGCGAGCGAACATATACCGGAGTTCGCTCAGTTCTCGATCTATCCCTGCAGAGAGCCGTGACAGGGGAGGGACTGGATTCCCCCCTCCCATGCCCGATCCTCTAGCGCTAACTGGCAGAACGGACGGGGAGGGTACAGCTGGCTCTGCCTCTAGATAGGCAGAGCCAGCTGTCACTCACGCAGCTGGGTGGATCCAGACATAATTGTCAGAATCCTTTCCGGCTGCGACATCTCAGTATACCGCGGGCTGCAGCATGACTGGAGACGGGAGGACGCTAGCTGCAGCTTTGGGTGACGGGAGGACACTAGTTTGTGTCCTCCCGTTACCCTTAGGAGAACTATGGGGAAAATCCCTAACCCCATAGTTCTCCTTTAATATTTTTCTCTTGTGTTTTTGACTGGATTTGATCCTGGGAGAGTCTCTTAACAGGATGCTTACATGTTTATATGTTTATATTGTTATATATAGAAATAATAAAGCAATATTATACAAATAAAAAGATGAAATATGAAATTATCATGAAGATCAGAGCTCATGTATCAGAAGGACTTTGTTATCTCTCATTGGTGATCCTATTTGGTTCATTTCCACATAACGGTCATCCAGTCTGATGTGATAAAGCCGGACATTTCTCTTGGCTGTGTTCATGGGGCGGCCTGAGTCTTGTACTGTCTGAGTATTGATCAATTCGTTATAGATTGTTCTCTTATATCTGCAGATATTTATAGAGAATTGGAAGGTTCCCTGATACATTAAAGATGAACTCCAGGCAAACAGCTAAATACACATAGTAAATACCTATATGGGGGCTGGTTTACCTGCCAAAGGATTTGTATCTCTGTCCATTCAGTCCTGAGAGTGGAAGCTGGACTTCCACCCGCATGTATATAAGGAGAAGGAGGCAGGTTTGGGTATGGCAGGTAACTTTACAGCAAAGGCAATGTTCAACCTATTGAGCTCCAGTGGGAATATTGTCTCCGGAGCTGGACTTTAGAAGTAAAAATAGACATGAAAAAAGATGAATTGCAGAAAACACTAGGTCCCCCTGCACTCCTCACAGCGCTTCCGGTCCAAGTGAAAATAGTGGTGCTTGCAGTGACAATCATGGATGGCGCCGTGTACAACAGTCAATGAACAATAGAAATCACCAGCACTCCGTAAATGAAATAAAAAAAAAAAGTCAATTTATTTGGACTAAACGTCACACATATCGCATAATCCAATGTTTTGGGCCCTGCGTGGTCCTGAAACGTTGGATTATGCAATATCTGTGACGTTTAGTTTAAATAAATTTACTTTTTTTGGTGCTTTCTATTGTTCAATGAGAAAAGATGAATCGCCCAATCAGAGAACAGAACAGTGATAACTACTTCCAACTCCAAAGATGTTTTGTGCACATAAGACCTTTGATACAGTCTCCTGTCTATTGTCTGCGTCTAATGTCTGTGGCTGGATTGTGACGGATGTTCTTCATTGTCCCAGAAGTTCATAAACAGATCCAACAGAGGACCAACGGATGCAAAGTTCTGGATTGGTCTGTACAGAGATGGAGACGGATGGAGATGGGTGGACGATCAGATCTATAATACCGACCGGTAAGTGACTCTTCATCTACCCTGAAAATCCAAATGTTGTTCATCCAGAAAATGATTGAAACTCATCACTAATCATTGTTATTTATTACCCAGACCTCAGATATCAGAATATTCTGGAAATTGTGTGTGGTTGGGAACAGATGCATATAAATATAATAAGGATAATTGTCAATCCACACACAGCTGGATTTGTCAGAAGAGCGTCCTGAAGATCTGACAGTTACTTCACAATGTACTGACACTCTGTTCTCTGATCTACAATACAAAGTAATACAGGAAGATTAAATCCTATGTCCTCTATCATCACCATTCTAGATGTCTTCTTCTTCATCGGGAGATCCAGGTCTCTGTAACAACTGTTGTATTTCTAATGCAGAGAGTGGAACACGCACCAGTCTGTAATGATAGGTAAAACTTAAAGTGAATGTAAACCTCCAAATATGTCACATATTACCAGTCCTTAGGTGTGGCGGCTGAATTAGCTTACTTTTCTAGATATTTTTTCCTTTGTTTTCTCCCTCTGGCAAATTACTCCCTTCTGTCCCAGGGTGTCTACGCTCCCTCCTCCACTGTATCTATGAAGGGAGCCATGCTTGTCACCCAACCTGGACTTTAAACATTCTCCGTGAAATGCAAAGAATGTGCTTTATTCCACACGGTGTTATGGCCAACCAAAGCTGCAGTGAACAATGGCGGATGGTGCCACCAAGCATGATCCACAATGGTGAAATATCACAGGCTTCCATGTCTTATTGGAGTGTTAGGCTGTGTGTAGATTGCTCTGCTTCAGCTGGTGACCATACTGCCCAGAAGGTTCGAGGTCCAGAGGAGGTATGCCAAAGCATAAAGCGGCTTTTGAAACAGAACCACAGTCAAGAAAATTTTAGAATAACAACCAAAAATATGTGTCAAGTCAATACAACAACAATGACAATAAATGTGCACTTGCTGAAATTCATTCTAGAGGTTAGATTTAAGTCTCTCTTCCATTCAGATTGGGTCTGGAGGGAGCAGCTGAGACTACACGATGACAGTCAGTTCATGCCAATAGACAGGCAGGCCCAGCTGCTTTTTTTCCAGGACATGGAGCTCACACATTAAAGACATATTCCATGTTTTGCCAAAAACTAATGAATGGAATAGTAATAAGAACAAAATGTATGTTTATTACAATTTTTGCACTGGAGACCGCAAAGCATTGCAACCGTGATCAGTGGACTGCGGCTGCAAGGATCAATATACTGCAAACTGTTCACTCTAGCCCCGAGTCCATACTGGGGCTAGAAGAAGTTATCAATGATGTGACATCACCACACTTGTACTCCATTGAAATCAGACTGAGGGTGGGGGGCTGTGGATTGGTACCATGTTCCAGGCTAAATATGAGTGTAAAATGGAACTTTGTATTAATAGTGGAATTACCCTTTCCACTTCTAAAGCGACCCCAAACCCTGGATGATTCTACCATAGTGTCTCCGCAGCCTATGTTGGGTTCTGTGTGATGCAGAAGACATAATTGCTTGCCGCACACTAGACATGTGCACTGCCAAAAAATGTGTTTAGTTTCGTTTCATTTTAAATTCGGATTTGTGTTATTTCGTTTTTCGGGATTCGGGTGTGAAAGTCAATTCGGATTCGGAATTTGGATTCGGACGAAATTCGGTAGCGGTAGTTCGTTCGAACGTTCGTTTCATGTTCGTTTCTTATTCGTTTCGTTCATTCGTTCGTTCGTTTGCAGCAAAGTGACATTTGAGGGGGAAAAATGTTTTTCTCCTTCTCAAATGTCTTTGGTGCAACGAACGAAACGAATAAGAAACGAACACGAAACGAACGTTCGAACGAACTACCGCTACCGAATTTCGGAAACGGAAATTCGGATTCGTTTGCATTCGTTCGAATGTCCGAATTTCCGAAAATTCGTCCGAATTTCGATTCGGAACGAAACGAATCGCACATGTCTACCGCACACAGAACTCATCTCTGACCTCTACCAGGTCCAGAAATATTATGGAAGCAGCGGTTAGGTGGTACCCGGAGGGAGGATGCTCAGGTTCATAGTTAAACATCTGAGGGCTCTTAGGTTTATATTCATTAGGTGATGAGCAGTAAGGGGGGAAGTGACTTTATTCTAGAGGTTAGATCCACTTTATATACAAGCCGGATAATTAAATAAACCTACAAACAGCAAAGTTCTAAGTTGTACAATGTATATAACCCCCAACAACTCACAGCTTGTGATGAGAGCGATAATGAGAGTGTAATGTGTGGGGGATAAACTTCTTATCAGTGTGAAAAGAGGAGAAGACTTCAACACAAAGAAAACCAATATACATGTAATATAGGAGTTACACTATAAAATATTTTTTTTCATATAAAAAAAACACTTTAAAGTGGAACAAAACTTAGAAATAAAATGTGAGCAGGCCGGCTCTTCACTGTAGAGGAGACATGTCTCTTCTGCAATAAAACAAACTCACCTGCCTGTTCACCATCCTCTTTAGAATGGACATTGAGATGCTCATGTACAGCTTAGTGTACATTTCTCGGCACACCTCTGTTCCCGGGATGAATGAACCCCCGCATGAATGTGCAGGAGTGGTATAATTTCCCACGCCGAGAGGTGATTTAAGATCCTTTTAGGACACACTGAGGCTGAATAACTAAAGGAGCTGAGAGTGTTCACATGATAAATTGTGTAAATATTCACCATCATTATCCGATCATGTGCAGATAAAATAAATAAACATGAATTTTCTTTTTTAGATGATTGGCTTATTGAGGTGAATATTCACACAATGTATTCTTTGAACATTTTTAGCTCATTTAGTAAATCATTCAGCCACCTTAACCATTTAAAGTAAAGGGACATGTTTGTGTAAATCCCCCCCCCCAACCCAACCCACTGATACCTCTCCAAAGCCCGACCACCACACCTGTGAGCAATACTGCAAAATACCTGTATGGTGGAGCATGGGACCTCCTAGCAGGCAATCAGTAGGCCCATGCAATGTCAAGTGGGTTAGGTCACCATTCCCTCTATGTTCTGACATCTAGAGCATTGGAGAAGTGAGTATAAAATGTTTGGAACTGGCTTTACAATGACACCAACCCTTTGCACAAAATGGCCAAGGGGGCTATGTCTGTTAAACTGTGGTTTGGTATTCTGGACACCTGAAGAGCCCCTCCTACCTATCTTCACGTTGTCCAATTAAAATGGGTAAAAACAAGGTTCCCAACCAATCACAAGTGATAAAGATACATGGTTATATGAGGTACAGTATACTAGATGAACAGTCCATGGTCGGGTATCTTCCATAAGTTTGCTCTTTGCTGATGGTGAACCATTATGGACTTTACCACCATTTTCATTCCTTCTAATTGGGTTCATATTGCACAAAGTTTTCTTGTGAAGCATTAACACGGATATCTGGGTAGCTTAGTTATGCTCTGAAGACAATAACAAAGCAAGAATTTATCAGCTGCTATATAAGTTTTCTATGATTTCTTCTGTTATAACTGTTGGTGCTCCATAGAGGGCACCGGCATAATCCATAGCGCTTTACAGAGACTCATTCACTGCCCCAAAGGAGCCAACAATCTAATGTCCATACACTAACATACAAAAACTATGAAGTACAGGATATTCTGATATTCACTTTGTGTTTGTTGGTTAGGCAAAGTAGACAGACCAGAGTAGACAGATCTCAGCTTGAGTGACCACACAGGAAATTGGGGCTGGCAGAGCAGTCACACCATTTACAGTGAATGTTCCATGATACATAGAGCTAATAAGACTGGTCACCGCAGTACAGGAGGTCAGGACTCTCTCTGTGTTATCAGACATGGAGACGGCAGGTAAGAGGCTCTTCTGTCTTTTGGAGAAATGATTGTTGGGATTTAGGATTTATTCCAGGACAGTGATCAGTGGTATTGACAATGGTGTCACATGACTCAGGTATTTAGATCCCAAGCTTCATTATTCTGGTGCAAGATATTGAATAGAAGATCAAATGTGAATACTGTGGGCTACAGCTGTGTCTGTCCTTTAAATTAGCCTTCCAAAAGTTTTCATGATGGAAGTCATATTTCATAATTACAGCTATTTATAAAGTGCCGGTAATTTACACAGCGCCTTACATACTGTACATTCATATCAGTCCCTGCCTTCAAGGAGCTTACAATCTAAGGTCCCTATCTCACATACATACACATATACCAGGTCCAGTTATAGACCGGAGCCAGTTAACCTTCCAGCATGTCTTTGGAGTGTTGGGAGGAAACCTAAGGAAGCACGGGGAGAAGATGCATGTCGCTCAGGTGAATTTATAACCATTGAAAAGGAAGTGCACACAGACAGTGCAATACACTAAGCATGGCATTCTCCAGCACACACTCTGCTCAGCAAACATACCTAATTCAACTGATTAAGTTAAGAACAGCTTTGTTGCATGCATTTCAATGTAAATTAATTTCTTTGAAGTACAAGCTCACCGTTAAAAAATATATCCCTCCCCCTAATCCTTTGAACACATAGATTTAGGAAACTTCCTCTGCCCACAGGTCTGTACTTACCTCATCCACCATTGCAATGTCTGAATCCCGGTCATTAAAATTGTAGTTGCCCCAAACTGTACACTAACGTTACCTAGACTTGAATGCCCCATACCTGAGTTAGAGGAGCAACCTCCCATTCATGTCTATAGAAATTTAGGATGCAGAAAGTCTAGCACCAGATATTTTACCATCTGGGCTGCAGCCACTGGGGGAGGCAAGTATGGACTTACAGGGGGGAGGGCGGCACAGAGTTGAGTGTATTAATGGGTCTAGGGAGGGGGGCTGGGGGAATTTTTTTAGGGGTGAATTTGTACTTTAAGTAGGGCAGGGCTACCACCAAGGTATGCATGCTCTTCATGTATTTATTGCTGTATGTATATATTTATATATAGAGGTGCCTTGATGGAGCAATGTACTTTCCACATGTAATGCAAATGTAACAAAATCCTCTGTTTTTAACCTAAATGTTAAAATGATCTAGTTAGGCCATTGTCAACCCTTCCTGAGTTCTCCACTGCTGGACTTCAAAACACCTTCCCCTATGGAGATGGGGAGATGTTTTATAGACCAGCAGACCTGAGCTAGGTATGGCTGACAATACTGGTTGAGATTTCAGTGCAGCAGACATTGGTTTACCAAAGGAGTGAAGCATGTTCACTTTGCAAAGTGAATTTTTCACTTAGCTTAGAGAATGTCGTGAAAAATCAGTTTTGCAAAGAATACCCAATCCCATATATAAGTTCACACTGACACTTGATTGGATAATAGAGGTCAACAGATGTTCACCTCATTCACTAATATAAGTGAAAATCCCCTTGCTAGGTGAACAACCTATTTCCCCTTAGTAAATCTACCCCATTGTGTTGTCAGCTCACTAAAGGAAGTTAGGAGCTCACAGGATTTCCAGCAAATCAACACTTGTACTTGAAGAGTTTATAAAGAGACCAAACATGGGGAACTCTACATGTATGGCAGAGATGTACGTAATGTTTTATATGGAACAGAGAATGACAAAATTGTGGCCTTTTTTCAGGTTTCTGTCACCATATATACAAATGATCCTTTCAAAAAAAAAGTCTGGATAATGCCATTCTTTACTTGGCGGGTCTGTAGGTGAAGGCCCCAAGTGTGCCGTAGTTCCTCTCGTTGTCCATTACACCACTATGGGGCACAGCAGGTGGAACCACAGTCACAGCGGCTGACCCAACACTCTCATTTTTGCATGTAACCCTTCTAAATGGGAAATTAAGTCTGGATAATGATATATTTTACCTGTCGGGTCTGTAGGTGAAGACTCCAAGTGTGCTGTAGTTCCTCTCGTTGTCCATTACACCACTACAGGGCACAGCAGGTGGAACCAAAGGCACAGTGGATGACCAGGCACCCAACACTCCCCGAAATGAGTCCCGTGTTCTTGAGCCAACAACAGTTGTTAACTCATAGATATGAATGGGCAGTAAAGTGTGGAGGTGACATCACAGTGACATCCCTTCCTCCTCCATAAAGTGAGACAGGGAATGAAAGGTTTAGTCTGGAATAACACTGTCAGTAATTGAATATCTCATTATAGATATCGGAAGAGGGACAACTAAGGAGGAAAGAGGGACTTGGTTCCAATAGAGCAGGAGTAGGTAATCTTAGCACTCCATTTGTGGTAAAACTACAAATCACACCATGCTTATGCATGTCATGTCTTTGACTGTCAGAGTGTTACAATTCCTCATGGGATTTTAAGTTTTACAGCAACTGGAGTCCCAAGGTTGCCTTCTCCTGTAATAGAGGGATAGAGAGGGTTGGTTCCAAAAGATGGAATGTGCCTCCACGTGAGGGGCAGTTGGGAGGTATGGAGTTGGTTGCTGTCTCTTAGGACTAGAAACCCACCATTGGAATTTCTTCCTGCACTCTCCGTCCTTTCTGAGTGTTTGCACCCAGGCAGGACAGGAAGTCAATGGGCTCTGCAAATACAATGCAATGTACTAAGAGTTTCAGCCACGCTGCCATTCTATGACTTATACATCAATATTGATCATCTCTACAGATAAAAACAGGAAGAAACTCTGGCTGCCTTCCTGGAGAGGGGTCATTATAACCCTCCTTGTGGGATCCAATATCATCCTCATCCGCATCATTGGAGCGCTGGGTAAGTTCTATCTTGGATACAATGACCTTTTATAAAGGGAGAGTCTATGGGACTCATTGATCAAAGTGGCTGAAGGTAGAACTGTCTGTTTAGCTCACAGTATCTGATCGGTTCCTTCTCTTTATTCCTCCAGTATGATATTTATGAAATGTATTCCAATCAATACAAATCGCACTTCCCAGAATGTCACCCCAGGTGATCTGAGACCTCACCCCAATGAAATCAATTTAAAGAGGAGTCAGAAGGTTAGAAATTAATACAAATGTATTACAATTCATTAAAACCATCTCCATAATAAAGGTTAAAAATAGATTTTGTACATATACATAATTAAAACTCCCTGAGGAAGCTGAACAAGCGAAACGCGTTGGATCAATTGGAGAAGTAAATTACTGCATATGAATTACTATGGATAAAATGAGGAATATATGAACTGTAAGAATTAGGTAAGAATTTAGGGTATTGAGAATCATGTGTATGTACAAAATCTATTTTCAACCTTTATTATGGCGATGGTTTTAATGAATTGTAATACATTTCTATTAATTTCTAAACTTCTGACTCCTCTTTAAAACCCCTCTACAACCTTGGTTGTGTATTTATGAAATGTAGAAGCTGACTGGGTGTTATAAGGAAACAAGGAACGTCCAAAACAACTCAATGTCTCCAATAATCGATGGTCCTTCTAATGTGTATTTGTTTAATTGTACGTGTTATGTCACCTCTCTCTGTATCTTTCAGTTTATCAAGTTCACTCACTGGAGCATTCATATACGAAGAGCACCCAGACACCGGCAGGTATGTTTATTTTTGTTAGATGCAGCCTAGGAGAATAATAAACCACCCAGCAGCTCCATATTGAAGGAAATCACCTATTATTAGAATCAACACAGATCAATAAAAAGTAGAGCTATTGAGGAATTCTGTGAGATTTGCATTATGCTCAATAATAACACATTTATTATGAATACTGCAGAAATATCATTTTGATGTAATTAAAGTCTGACTCCCGTTAAATGTTAATTTAATAGATTTGTTTTAATGTTCAGATTCTGCAAAACAATGGAGGTCAAAAAAGAGTTCCATGATTATATAATATTAGACAGTTGGTGGCTATTCTTTATTACATGGACCCAGG
>NW_017307785.1:307065-313546 GCF_000935625.1 Nanorana parkeri
GACCTGCAGGCTGCATACAAGTGATCTCGGCAACATCACCAAGATCACTTGTATAACACAAGCGGCGGCTTCCCCGCTGCATAATTAGCTTTGCTTTCCCAAAGCCGGGCTAAATGTAGAAAGCAACTACCTGCAATATCTACAGATATTTATAGAGAATTGGAAGGTTCCCTGATACATTAAACTGAACTCCAGGCAAACAGCTAAATACACAGATTATATATATATGGGGGCTGGTTTACCTGCCAAAGGATTTGTATTTCTGTCCATTCAGTCCTGAGAGTGGAAGCTGGACTTCCACCTGCATGTATATAAGGAGAAGGAGGCAGGTCTGGGTATGGCAGATGACTTTACAGCAAAGGCAATGTTCAACCTATTGAGCTCCAGTGGGAATATTGTCCCCGGAGCTGGACTTTAGAAGTAAACATAGACATGAAAAAAGATGAATTCCAGAAAACAGTAGGTCCCCCTGCACTCCTTACAGCGCTTCCGGTCCAAGTGAAAATAGTGGTGCTTGCAGTGACAATCACGGATGGCGCCGTGTACAACAGTCAATGAACAATAGAAATCACCAGCACTCCGTAAATTAAATTAAAAAAAAGTCAATTTATTTGGACTAAACTTCACACATATCGCATAATCCAACTTTTCGGGACCACGCAGGGTTCCTTCACCAGGGCAGGGATGTGACTCTGCCCTGATAAAGGGACCCTGCGTGGTCCTGAAACGTTGGATTATGCGATATGTGGGAAGTTTAGTCCAAATAAATTGACTTTTTTTTAATTTAATTTACGGAGTGCTGGTGATTTCTATTGTTCAATGAGAAAAGATGATTCGTCCAATCAGAGAACAGAACAGTGATAACGACTTCCAACTCCAAAGATGTTTTGTGCACATAAGACCTTTCATACAGTCTGCTGTCTATTGTCTGCGTCTAATGTCTGTGGCTGGATTGTGACGGATGTTCTTCATTGTCCCAGAAGTTCATTAACAGATCCAACAGAGGAGCAGCGGATGAGAAGTTCTGGATTGGTCTGTACAGAGACAGAGATGGATGGAGATGGGTGGACGGTCAGATCTATAATACCGGCCTTTAAGTTACTCTTCATCTACCCTGAAAATCCGAATGTTGTTCATCCAGAAAATGATGGAAACTCATCACTAATCATTGTTATTTATTATCCAGATCTCAGATATCAGGAGAATATTCTGGAAATTGTGTGTGGCTGGGAACAGATGCATATAAATATAATAAGGATAATTGTCAATCCACACACAGCTGGATTTGTCAGAAGAGCGTCCTGAAGATCTGACAGTTACTTCACAATGTACTGACACTCTGCTCACTGATCTATAATAAAAAGTAATAATGGGAGATTACATCAAATATCATATATCATCACTTTTCTAGATGTCTTCTTCTTCATTGGGAGAGCCAGGTCTCTGTAACAATTGTTCAATTTCTAATGCAAAGAATGGAACACGCACCAGTCTGTAATGATAGGTAAAACTGTCTTAAAGCGAATGTAAACCTCCAAAAATGTCATATATTACCAGTCCTTAGGTGTGGCAGTTGAATTAAATTACTTTTCTAGATATGTTTTCCTTTGTTTTCTCCCTCTGGCAAATAACTCCTTTCTGTCCCAGGGTGTCTACGCTCCCTCCTCCACTGTATCTATGAAGGGAGCCATGCTTGTCACCCAACCTGGACTTTAAACATTCTCCGTGAAATGCAAAGAATGTGCTTTATTCCACACGGTGTTATGGCCAACCAAAGCTGCAGTGAACAATGGCGGATGGTGCCACCAAGCATGATCCACAATGGTGAAATATCACAGGCTTTCATGTCTTATTGGAGTGTTAGGATGTGTGTAGATTGCTCTGCTTCAGCTGGTGACCATACTGCCTGGAAGG
The DNA here is from genome assembly GCF_000935625.1 of Nanorana parkeri. Lineage (NCBI taxonomy): Eukaryota > Metazoa > Chordata > Amphibia > Anura > Dicroglossidae > Nanorana > Nanorana parkeri. Next base: position 308,980 of record NW_017307785.1, read on the forward strand.
TTCGAGGTCCAGAGGAGGTATGTCAAATCTTAAAGTGACAACAGTCAAGAAAATTTTAGAAAGAACAACCACTATCTGTGTCAAGTCAATAACAACAATGACAATAAATGTGCACTTGCTGAAATGCATTGTAGTTTATTTTCCATTCAAATTGGGTCTGGAGGGAGCAGCTCAGATTGTATATTCTGTTCATCCCAATAGACAGGCAGGTCCAGCTGCTCTTTTTTCAAGATTGGAACTGAGCTCACACATCAAAAGCATATTCCACTTTTTGCCAAAAATTATTAATTGCGCCCATTATATAATAAAAAATGTACATGTATTAATTTGTTGGAATTGAAGTCGGCAAAGCATTGCAACCGTGATCAGTGGATGGTGAGCTAAATGCCTGACTTCTCCAGACTGTCCCTCCAGCACCGGGTCCACACTGGGGCTGGAGGAAGTTATCAATGGGCTTTAAGTGTTGATATGTCACCAAACTTGTATTTTATTGAAATTGAGGGTGGGGGACTCCAGAATGGTACCCTGTTCCATGCTCCACCCTAAATATGAGTGCAACATGGAACATTGTACTCATAGTGGGATTAACCTTTACATTTCTAAAGCGACCCCCAAATCCTGGATGATTCTACAATATTTTCCACTGTCCCCTTAGCCTGGGTTGGGTTCTGTGTGATCCAGAGGACCTGATTGTCTGCCTCATACAGAACCCATCTCTGACCTCTACCAGATCCAGAAATATTCCAGAAGCAGTGGTGAGGTTGTACCCGGAGGGAGGACGCTCAGGTTCATAGGTAAAGATCCGAGGGCTCTTAGGTTTATATTCATTAGGTGATGAGCAGTAAGGGGGGGAAGTGACTTCATTCTAGAGGTTAGATCCACTTTATACAGTCATGCCGGATAATTCAATAATCCTACAAACAGGAAAGTTCTAAGTTGTACAATGTATATAACCCTCAACAACTCACAGCTTGTGATGAGAGCGATAATGAGACTGTAATGTGTGGGGGATAAACTTGTTATCAGCGTGAAAAGAGGAGAAGACGTCAACACAAAGAAAACCAATATACATGTATAATAGGAGTTACATGCGGCCAAAGACTCAGACTCGGGGAGGAGATGACTGTACTCGGGAGGAGAGGTGAGTTAAGTTCTACTTTAGGACAATATTGGTGTAAACCTACTCCCGATAAGCAATGGGCTCATATGGAACTGTGGTTGCTGAAAGCGAAATCTGGGCTAGATCTTCTAATTTCAGCCAAACTCTCAAAACTTCATTACACTCCACCATATGCTTCCATTCAAGCCACTCTAGAAGCATGGGTATCCATGTCTTTACACTCGACAATGTCGCCCTCTCTACAAAACATTCACCCCACACTTAATGTTTTAACTTACTGTATCCCCCATATCGCCTTAAATAAATGGAATCAACACGGGATTACCCATATAAGGGATCTTTATTCCTCCAACGACACCTTAAAATCACTAGCATTATTGTCCTCTCAATACAATATCCCGAAAGTGGAATTCCACCATTATTACCAAATTACACACTTTCTACAAAAAACGCAGATACCGGGCACAATACAGATGGACTCAAACATATACAAATTCCTTTTTAGCCCTTCCACCTCCTCAAAAGGCATAACCCTGTTCAATAAATTCCTAGGGAACACTTTGGGCTTCATTAAGACTACTCACATGCTGAAATGGGAACGCGAATTGGGAATGATATTCTCTGAGCAACAATGGTTGAAAGCCATTCATATTTCCTATACAAGCACCCAATGTGCCTCTCATTGGGAAGCGTTTTACAAAATGCTCCAAAGATGGTACCATACACCTTATAAGTTGTCCAAATTCTCCAGCTCCCAATCACCGAGTTGTTGGAGATTGTGTGGCGACATTGGATCCCTAGCCCATACATTTTGGCACTGTAAAAAATTAAGCTCCTTTTGGAATGAAGTATTCCAGCTCATTTCCAAATTTAGTTCCACACCTATCTCACCTTCTCTTTCTCTAGCATTGCTATATATCGACCTGCACCTACTTCCCCCATGCTCTAGAGTTATCGTTTCCCATATTCTATATGCAGCAAAGTCTTTAATCTCACGGCAATGGCTTTCCCCCTCTCCCCCTAACTTCTTAGAAGTGATCCAAAGGACCAATCTACAATGCTCCTACGAACGTATGTACGCATACAAAAATCACACTTTTCATCGTTTTCATAGACAATGGAATAAATGGCTCTCAAGCCCCTTTTACTCACGTTGACCATACATATACAAGTGTATTTCGTAGTTTCGTTCTGAATTCCTTTTTTTTTTCTCTAGTTGGTTTGTATAGTTTTGTCTGATACAGGTGTCCCTGAACGCATTATGTCATTTTTTACTGTGTTCTACTCTCTATATTGTATCTATGACATAGATTCCAAGGCATTACCATTTATTAGTATGTACCAACATGACAGTTATGTATTCAAATACCCTGTATCGAGGCTGTTTTGTCTTCTTTATGTTGAACGATGCATAACAAAAACATTTCAATAAAATAAATATTGTTGGGAAGTTCTACTTTAGGAGACACTGAGGCTGAATTAGTAAAGGAGCTGAGAGTGTTTACATGATAAATTGTGCAAATATTCACCATGATTATTCAATCATGTGGAGATGAAATAAGTTTACACGATCGGCTAATTGAGGTGAATATTGACACAATTCATTGTTTAACACTCTCAGCTCCTTTAGTAAATCATCCTGACACCTTGATCATTCAGGGTAAAGTCACACGTTTGTGGAAATTGCCCCCCAACCCACTGCTACCTCTCCAGTCCTCCAGCACCACACCGGTGGCCACTACTGCAAAAATACCTGAGTATGGGGGGAGCATGAGACCTCCGAGCAGCCAACTGTTCGATTGTAGGTCGATGCAATGTCACATGACAGAGTGGGTGAGGTCACTATTCCCCCTAGACATTTAAAGGAGTGGGGGAGCACTGGAAAGGTAAATATACTGTAAAAAGGTTGGAGGCTGGCTTTACAAAGACATTGACCCTTTGCACAAAATGGGCATGGTGACCATACGGTACCATGTCTCTTCAACTGTGGTTTCGTATTTTTTGACACCCAGGAATTCCCCCTCCCTATTTTCATCTTGTTCAATCTAAATGGATAACAACAAGATTTCCAACCAATCACAAGTGATAATGATGCGCTCTTGTATGATGTATATACTGCACAATCTGTCCATGGTCATGTATCTTCCATACGTTTGCTCTTTGCTTGCTTTAATTGGTGAGCCGTTATGGACTACCATTTTCCCCTTCGCTCCAGAATATTGCAAGATGTTTTCTGCATCATTTAACTCCATGGCAGAGTAATCTAGGTGGCATTCCATCATTTCTTCATAGATGCTCCATAGATGGCACCAACATAATCCGTAGAGACCCATTCACATAATTTACTGCTCCAAAGGAGGCAACAATCTGATGTCCCTACAGAGTCATACAAATACTCTGAAGTACAGGGGGTTCTTATCTTCACATTATGTTTCTTGGTTAGGAGTTCACAGTACACAGATCTCAGCTTGACTGACCACACAGGAAGTTGGGTCTTGCAGAGCAGTTACAACCTGTGTAAAATATGTTCCATGATACATAAAGCCAATTAGACAGGTCACCACAGTACAGCAGTTCAGGACTCTCTCTGTGTTATGAGATATGGAGACAGCAGGTAAGAGGCTCGTCTGTCTTATTGTAGAAATGATTGTTGGGATTTAGGATTTCTTCCAGGACAGTGATCACCAGTATTGGCACTGAAACTGATGTCACATGACTCAGAGAATTTGGATCCCAAGCTTCCTTGTTCTGGTGCAAGTTATTGATAAGAGGATAAAATGTGAATATTTTGGGCTACAGCCGTGTCTGTCCTTTAAATTAGCCTTCATAATGTTTTACTGATGGAAGTCATATTTCATCATTACAGCTATTTATAAAGCGCCAGTAATTTACACAGCGCCTTACATACTGTACATTCATATCAGTCCCTGCCCTCAAAGAGCTTACAATCTAAGGTCCCTATCTCACATCCATACACATATACTAGGTCCAGTTATAGACAGGAGCCAATGAACCTTCCAGCATGTCTTTGGAGTGTTGGGTGGAAATGGAATATCGGGAGGAAACCCAGACAAACACAGGGAGGGCATGTATGTGGCTGAGATGAATTTATAACTACAGAAAAGGAGGTGCACATAGGCCGAACAATACACTAACCAACAAATTCCCCACCACACATTCCAGCTGGTCAGAAGTTTTGTTGCATGCATTTCCATGTAAGTCCATTCCTTTAAAGTACAAACTTGCCTTTTAAAAAATAGCCCCCTTATTACATAGATCTGGACCATACCACCCATCCACAGGTCTGTACTTACCTCATCTAACATTGCAATGTCTGCTGCCTGGCAATAATAATAATATATACCTATGGGTCGAAAATTTGTATTGTCGAGTCCATTACATTGCAGAGTCCTGAGTTGATTGCGTTGAAGAAAAAATAAATATATA
>NW_017307785.1:313588-315066 GCF_000935625.1 Nanorana parkeri
AGAATTGTTGAGGCCCATTAGCAAAATCTTGCCCAGGGCCCAATTAATATTAAAGACGGCCCTGGATAGAGGTCAGCAAATGGGCACCTCGTTCACTAGTCTAAGTTAAAATTCCCTTGGTGTGTGAACAGCTTATTTGCCTTCAGTAAATTACTCACTAAGGAAGGTTAGGAGCTCACAGGATTTCAGGAAAATCAGAAGGTATGTTTCTGTACTGGCAATGTTTTTAATGAGACAAAACATGGGGAACTCTACATGTATGGCGCAGACATATGGAATGTTTTTTTTATGGAACAGAGAATGACGGATTTGCTACATTGTGACATTTGTTAAGGTTTTCACCATATATACAAATGACCCTTCCAAAAAAGAAACGTCAGTCTGGATAATGCCATTCTTTACATGACTGGTCTGTAGGTGAATGTCCCAAGCCTGCTGTAGTTCCACCCGCTGTCCATTACATCACTACAGGGGGCAGCAGGTGGAACCACAGCCACATCGTGTGACCAGACACCCAACACTCCCGGAAGTGAGCCCCATGTTGCTGGACCAATAGTAGCCATTATTAACTCATAGATGTGAATGGGCAGTAAAGTGTGGAAGTGACATCACAGTAACATCCCTTCCTCCTCCATAGATTCAAACAGGGTTTGCCATACCTTCCAACGTTTCCCAAAACCTATGAGTGCAAGTGTGATGACAAAGGACACCCCCTGCCACTCTCCAATTATGGGGACAATTATAAATTAATATGTAAAAAGATGATTGAATGAACCCACAAATTATTTTTTTCCACTACTACTTTTCCTTTACATTGGTTTTTCAAAATAACAATGTAATAATATAGAGCCCGGATGAAAGGTTTAGTGTAGAATAACACTGTCGGTAGTTAAATAGTTAATTTTTTCTAGGTCTCAGGAGAGGGACAACCAGGGCCGGGTTACTCTGTCTGCTGCCCCAAGGCCAGGTTCCGCCAATGCGCCCCCCTCCCCACCAAACCCCCCTGCAATGGAGAATGGCAACCAGATGACGGGGGCGGCAGGGTCGGTTTACATTTTTTTTTTAATTTGTTCTTTTTTTTACTTTTTTATCACGTTTTTTATTTGTTTATTTATTTTTATTTTTTTACATTTGTATTTATCTTATTAACTTTTACTTTTTTATTTGATAATTTTTTAATCAATATTTGTTTTTTTTTATTCTATTTTTTCACGTAACTTTATTGCTATCACATAGGAGCTAAGAAGCCCTTGTCTGATAGCATTTGGAGGTGACAGGTTCTCTTTATTGAACCTGTTACCTCCAATACAGGAGTTTGAGCACAGCACTGAGCTGGCTCTCCTGTGACATCTGAGAGGGGAAGGCTGCAAGTTCAGCTCTGCCGTCTCACTGTTCACACGGAGCAGAGCAGAGAACAGATGTTCTCTGCTCTGCTCCCCGCTCTCCATCCTGAAGAGAAGATCTCCAATTCCAGGGAG
>NW_017307785.1:315919-350612 GCF_000935625.1 Nanorana parkeri
AGGGAGAGAGATAGAAAGAGGCCGGCGGGAGGGGGAAGACAGACCTGCAGGCTGCATACCAGAGATCTCGACGACATCGCCAAGATCACTACAGTACAAAACGAGTGGCGGTTTCCCCGATGTACATTTAGCCCTGCTTGACCAAAGAAGGGCTAAATGTATAAAAAAATTACCCGCCCGGTTCCTGGAACTGCATGTCCCGGACGCTGGGAGATAGGGATTCCACACCTCTTCCACCCCTTTACTCCCTCCCTCCCCGAGGCCGGGTCTCGGTGGCCTTGTGGGAAATCCGGCCCTGGGGACAACTAAATAGGAAAAGAGGGACAGGGATTTGGTTCCAATAGAGCAGGTGTAGCCAACCTCGGCATTCCAGCTGTGGTGAAACTAATTATCCCATAATGCCTCTGTGTGTTATGTTTATGGCTTACAACGCCTTATGGGATTTGTAGTTCCATGACAGCTGGAGTGCCAAGGTTGCCTACCTCTGCAATAGAAGGCTTGGTTCCAATTAAAGGACAGAGAGATTTGGATCCAATAGAGGGAAAGTCCCCTGAAATGAAGGGAAGTTGGGAGATATGGAGTTGATTGCTGTCTCTACATAGGACTGGGAGCCCACCATAGCCCTGCCTTCCTGCCCTCTATGTCCTTTCTGTGAGTCTGCACCCAGGCAGGACAGGAAGTCAATGGGCTCTGCAAATGCAATGCAATGTACTAAGGGATTACCCACACTGGTATTTCATGACTTATACATCGATATTGATCATCTCTACAGATAAAAACAGGAAGAAACTCTGGCTGCCTTCCTGGAGAGGGGTCATTATAACCCTCCTTGTGGGATCCAATATCATCCTCATCCGCATCATTGGAGCGCTGGGTAAGGTCTATGTTGGATACAATTACCTTTTATGAAGGGAGAGTCCATGGGACTCATTGATCAAAGTGGCTGAAGCTAGAACTGTCTGTTTAGCTCACAGTATCTGATCGGTTCCTTCTCTTTATTCCTCCAGTATGATATTTATGAAATGTAGAAGCTGACTGGGTGTTATAAGGAAACAAGGAACGTCCAAAACAACTCAATGTCTCCAATAATCGATGGTCCTTCTAATGTGTATTTGTTTAATTGTACGTGTTATGCCACCTCTCTCTGTGTCTTCCAATTTATGGTCAGTTCTTGAAACAATCATGTATGAATAGCACCCGGACTCTGACAGGTATGTTTAATTTTGTTGGATACAGCCTAGGGGATTATTAAACCTTCCAACAGCTCTATATTGAAGGAAATCGCCTATTAATAGAATCAACACAGATCAATCAAAAGCAGAGCTATTGAGGCATTCTGTGAGATTTGCAATATACTTAATATTAAGACATGTATTATGAGTACTGCAGAAATATCATTTTGATGTCATTAAAGTCAGTCCTAACATACATTTAACAGATTTGCTTTAATGTTCCTCTTCTGCAAAACAATGGAGGTCAAAAAAGAGTTCCGTGATTATATAATATTAGACAGTTGGTGAACATTCTTTATTACATGGACCTCTGGGCTGACCTCCTGCATCTGATTTATTTATTAGTGAGTGCTTTGTGAATGGGACCGTTCTATAGAGCTTTAAATTGTGTTGCGTTAAAGCAGACCGGTGAAGTACATGGGCTGCCGAGGTTCCCTGACATGACAAAAACTTAACGTACAATATGATTCCGCGCATTGCAGGTGCATTGCCTTACTGTGTTGGGGTGTCATTCAAAATTGACTTCACTACAACCCAGCAATGCATGCTACATTACCATGACACATAAATCTAAATGGGCCCTAAAGGAAGTTCCACATTCTACTTTATTACATGAAGCGTTTTTTTGGTATTTAGAGATATGTTACGCCTTTATTGACCTGAAGCACTTTCTCTCTGCTATACAATCACTCCTAAACCTATACAGTTTCTGCTGTTCATATACAATAAAGAAGCAGCTCTGTGTGAACACCACTGGTGGAGCTGCTGGTACGTCCTTTTAGCTCCTGGCCATATGATCTGATCATGTAAAGAATGATGTAGGAGGGGAAGCCTGGGGGGGCTACACAAAGAGGACATGAGGCACAACTACAAGGGGCTTTGGAGGCAAACTTAAAGGAGAACTATGAGGTGAGTGATTTTCACTCAACCTCATAGTTCGAGCCGACGTGTGACAATGAAACTGTTACAGGTCGGCTCAATAGATCGGGAAGTGAGAGAACACATACCGTCGCTTGCTCACTTCTCGATCCTGTCCCTGCAGAGAGCCGTGGCTGCCACTCAGGGCTCCCAGCAGGGATTCCCCCCCTCCCCGCTCCGATCCCCCAGCGCTGACTGGAGGAACGGACGGGGGAGGGGGCGGGTACAGCTGGCTCTGCCTTTAGATAGGCAGAGCCAGCTGTCACTCACGCTGCTGGGTGGTTCTCGACAGAATTGTCGGGACCCGTCCCGGCTGCGACGGTCTCAGTATACCGCGAGCTATAGCTCGCGATATATTGAGATTTGGGTCACAGGAGGACGCTAGTTTATGTCCTCCCGTGACCCTGAGGAGAACTATGGGGAAAAACACTGACCCCATAGTTCTCCTTTAAGTGGTTTGCTGCTAAAAGAAAAGTACCAAAAATGCTTTCCTGTAAGTATATCTAAATCAATGAACAAAAACAGAATATCTGGCAGCTTACCGTCCATAGAAGTGCTGCAATAAGAGTTAGAATCGGCTCTGTTGGCGGCATGTTGGATAGTCAGACCACTGTCCTCTCATACAATGCAGAGATTTGGCTCTCCAGCAGCTTGGCACTTCCCCCCGCACACTGCTCCAATCAACAGTTCTGCTCAAAATGGTAGAGCAATCTTGATTGGAGCAGTGTGCGGGGGTCGTGTTGGACCCCATGGAGAGCCGAGCTGTTGGTTTTGTGTGAGAACAGCGGACCGCCTCTCCAACGTGCTGCCAGTAGGGGGTATTTTAACCCTTGCGGCACTTAACAAGTATTGAGAACTAAGAGCAGCATATGTATTATTATATATGGAGCCTGACAGTGTTACAGTAATCAATACAGGGGGTTCAATTGAGCTGTAACAGAGTAAATAAGACAGGTACTGTATAAGCTTTAAGAAATTACAATAAAGGTAAATTGATACAATCCCATTATAGAATACCTATAACAATCTTCCTGAATGTGTACACATTGTATAACATTCTCTTGCAGGGTGCATGCTGTGTCCTGATGATTGGTTTCGGCACAATAAGAATTGTTATTACTTTTCAACTGGCAGAGATCACAGAACATGGAATGAGAGCCGGAAGGAGTGTGATAGGATGGGGGCCCATCTACTGGTCATAGGGGACCCGGAACAGCAGGTATAGTATAACATGGCAATAGATGGAAGTGCCAAATCCAGGGGACTCGAATGTTCCCGATTCTTCATGTTTATCATACAGAAATGGCCAGTATGGCTGAGATCACACTGTGACTGTCCCTTTACAATTGGACGTTTACAAATTTTATATAATCCGAATCTTAAAAAAGGTGAAATATGAAATGATCATGAAGATCAGAGCTCATGTATCAGAAGGACTTTGTTATCTCTCATTGGTGATCCTTTTTGGTTCATTTCCACATAACGGTCATCCATTCTGATGTGATGAAGCCGGACATTTCTTTTGGCTGTGTTCACGGGGCGGCCTGAGTCTTGTCCTGTCTGAGTATTGACAAATCTGTTATAGATTATAGATTGTTCTCTTATATCTACAGATATTTATAGATAATTGGAAGGTTCCCCCAATACATTAAGGCCGAACTCCAGGCAAACAGCTGAATATGGAGATTGAATAGCTATATGGGAGCTGGTTTATCTGCCAAAGGATTTGTATTTCTGTCTATCCAGCCCTAATAATTTTACAGCTCTACCACAGAGCACAACCCAGGCTGGCAGGGGAGGAGACCTGCTATTTTTGTGCTGCTGTTAAGTAAAACTTAAAGGTCTTGTCCCTGTGATTGGCCAGTAAAAAGAGAAGCAACAAACTAATGAGATTATCTCTCTCCTCCATCCAAAATGTCCCCTGCACTGTAGCACCTCTGGCTCCTAGTGCTGTTTCTCCCTCTCCCACTCTGAGGTCTACTGTACAAAAATTGCAAGAGGCTGAGAGTGGGCCAAATTTAGATACTTACACTGCTTGCATTAAAAATAAAGTATTTAAGGATGTTTTAATGAACACAGAGATGTCTTTTTTTGGTGTATTTTATATCTCTCTTGAGTTCAGCTTTAAGGTTTAGGCAGCCATCACACTTGTGAATTGTCTTTTGTAAGATCTTTCCCTACAATCCTTTCTACTGAATGGATAATTGATTCATAAAATACACATGAGGTGGTGCCAGATAGCACTAAAATAACTCATGGGGTGTGGCCAGAGCAAGATCACAGCAGAAATGCTTCTTAGGAGCTCCGGAGTTCAACCCAAACTTCTCATTCTTGGGGACCGAACCCGCTTTCTCTTTTCACTCCTAATGGGTTGCAACACCCCCTGGAGGGCTTGCGAGTGAGCATTGTTACCTTTGTTGGCTATAAGGAAGGAAATAGACACATTTTTCAGTGTCCTGCTGACTCTCTGGACACACAGAGCACAGCCAAGATGGCCAACGGCCTAAAACACTATGCGGTTCCTTTTCCACTCCGCAGTCCTCTAAGTTTGACCGTGCTTATACTGGGGGTGACTCCCCAGGCTCCGCTTTAGATGCAGACTTAGCTGATTCAGACGTTCCCAAAGCTCTTATCTTCCCTAGTTGGGGATGGGAGATGCCTGCCTGGGTGATGGCTAGTGTATTTTCAGTTACAGGACTTCTATTTACGCTTGCAGAAGATATCCGACCTCCAACGGGATCTATCTCCTTTTGAATCTTTGTGTACCCAATCTTCTGCCCCTACTTGCCCTATATCTGTTCTCTAACAATTATTATTGTCCCTACATTACCCAGGATATCCTCCATTTCTAACCACATGGGAGAGGAAGCTTGGATGTTCTCTTACTGATAATGACAAATCCAAAGCACGCATACTGTCTCACAAGTCGTCTATTGCCTGTTCTGCACAGTAGAAAAATATTAAAATACCTACCAGGGGGTATCATTTCCCGTATGCACATCATAAGACTTTTCCTAATTATACTGCCATTTATTGGCAATGTCATTCTGTAGCAGGCACATGACACATATTTGGTGGGATTGTCCAAAATCAGCGTCCTTTTGGGAAACAGTCTTTGATACTTACCAAAGAGTAACTTCCTCTGTTCCTCCCCATACTCCTCAAGTGGCCTTGATCTCTGTTTTCCCTGGTTCACTATTATCTACTAAAAATAATCTGTTATGACTTTTACTTATTGCAGCCAGGGCAGTAATTCTGAGACACTGGAAATCAGAAACTGTCCTGACTACTTGGGAATGAACAACTGAACCTAATCAGTTGATGCATATGGAGGAACTAACAGCCCAACTGTATGATCAATATGCAAGATTCTCCATGATTGGTCTCCCTGGCTTCCTTCTTGGATAATTAACCCTCATTATAGTGATTTATTTGATTGAGTGAGCGGATACTTCTAAACAAGACAATGGTGGCTCTAGTGGCCTCCTATGGCAGACCTCTTTTTATTTCTCTTTTTCTTCCCTTTTTTTCTCTCTTTCTTTCTTTCCCTTCTTTCCTTTAATTTCCTCATCTTTTCTAGCCCCTTGTTTCCACTGGTCACTCTCTAGTTTTCCTTTTGGCCTAATAGTGGCCTCACTTTGCCCATGCCCCTGAGACGGTGATCGAAGTAGATCAGTCTGTGTTATGGGTTCTGTGGCTGCTGGGCTAATTTGGGGGTTTAACTTAGTAATTAGAGGCACTAGGTGAACTCCATCTCTTTTGCCATACTTTTAGCTGTCTTTGTGCCTTACAGAGAAATACCAAAGCTTATATTGAAGTTCTCTATAACACTGTTGTTCATCGCCTCATACCTGGCTCCTTCACATGTATTGAGTTTATGTTATGCTGGAGAGTGCTCTTTACTTCTTGTTATATTCTGTGTAATATTTAAAAGTCTTTAATAAAATTTATAATATTTAATTAAAAAAAAAAATAACTTCACTCCCTCTCTTTCTGGCCAACCAAAAAGAAAATGACCCAAGGAGCCTTTTTGTGATAGGTCAGGAGAGGGGATGGAGATGCGACCTCAGCATTGAGGTCTATGAGACCTGCAGTGCTTTCAACTGGAGCCATCATGGAAGTTCAATGCCAGTGGGACTTCCACACGCATGCCCTGTATATTGATGCTTTACGGGAAGAAGGAAGCTGTGTTGATTATGGCTGGTGGCTTGACAGCAAAGGCTGTTTAACTTAGTGAACTCCTGTAAGAGAATTGTGCCCAGTAAGAAGTAAAAATAGACGTGAGAAAAGATGATTCGTCCAATCAGAGAAAAGGAAACTGATAAAACTTCCACCTCCAAAGATATTTTGTGCACATAAGACCTTTCTTACAGTCTGCTGTCTATTATCTGTGGCTGGATTGTGACGGATGTTCTTCATTGTCCCAGAAGTTCATTAACAGATACAACAGAGGAGCAGAGGATGAGAAGTTCTGGATTGGTCTGTACAGAGATGGAGATGGATGGAGATGGGTGGACGGTCAGATCTATAATACCGACCGGTAAGTGACTCTTCATCTACCCTGAAAATCCGAATGTTGTTCATCCAGAAAATGATGGAAACTCATCACTAATCATTGTTATTTATTACCTAGATCTCGGCTGTCTGGAAAATCTGCAAGAAACTGTGTATTGATGGATGTACAAGGTGTAAATCATAAGGATGATTGCCAATCAAGACACAGCTGGATTTGTCAGAAGAAAGCCTTGAAGATCTGACAGTTACTTCACAATGTACTAACACACTGTTGTCAGGGCTGGAATAATGGGCCAGGTGTGGAACCCCTTGGCAGGGACGAACAATGTTCAAAAAGCGCAGTACAAAAGGATAATCCAATCGGGTAGTCAGGTCCAGTTCCGGGTCGTGGCGGGCAGCAGGAATCGTAGTCGAAGGGTCAAGCAAAAGGGTCGGTAGCCGGGAAGTCAGATCAAACAACAGGTTCACAGGAGGGAGCTGGGTGTTCACCATGAGGTAGAATAACTCAGCAATGAGTCAAGGCTCTGACCAGCTTTAAATACACAGGGAACCCAGTACCGCCCCCTGGCTGCCAGGGCAACCAGGAAGCTTCCCCAGTCAGAGTCCAATCACAAGGCTGAGGGCAAGTGGTGAAGGCTGAAGTCCTCCCCCAGCCTGAGTAGCACCTGTGGCTTGGAATGGCGCAGGCGCACTACGCTTGCACGTCCGCGCACGCGGCGTGCGACCTGCGCACGCGCACTGGCCACACCAGCGTCAGATGCCCTGCCAGGGGGAGGGGGAGGAGCTACCCGTGCCCGATGCCCGCGCCTGCGAACCTAACAAGGAACGGCCCCACTGGGTCCCTGACAACTGTTCACTGATCTATAATACAAAGTAATACAGGAAGATTACATCCAATGTCCTCTATCATCATTGTTCTGGATACCAAGAGTTCACTGAATGGAACATCCTCCATTTTGTAATGTTCAGCAAAACTGTCTGAAAGTGTATCTAACCCTCCTCCCCAAACAAAAGAATATACAGTATATATCAGCTTACCAGACCATAGACGTGGTGGCTGAATTAGTTTTCTTTTCTAGATTTTTTCCTTTATTTTCACCTGGTGACCCTACAGATGACTCCCCTCTGTCTTTGGGTGGCTACTCTCACTTCACTGTATCAATGGAGGGAGCCATGGTTGTCACCCAGGATGGACTTTAAATATATAAGAAATGTAAAGATTGCCGTTTATTAGTCACATATACATAGAAAGACATTTTAGAGCCTAACAAAACCCTTTCATTGGGTAGATAGTGATCACTGCCTAATAAAGGGGTTTGTCTAGGCTCCAAAATGTATCTGTGGCTATAAAACTGCTCCTGATTAGTAGTGTATAGAAGATAACATGGAAGAAAGATAACATTGTTTAATATATAAGTTCAATTCACAGGAAGCGGGAAGGAAACTGCATTTCGGGCAGGATCAACAGGTACTTGCCAATAACAATATTAGACTAAAAAAAAAAAAAAGAAAACTAACGCTGCCACAACATCTGAGGGCCGCTAAGCTGCAATATATGACATTTCTCTTCTTGGTTTTGGATACACTTTAATGTGGAATCTCACACTCTGGAAAACATGGCAGCCTATGTACCTCTTACAAAATTGTGCCCAAAACTGTAATCCCACATTATAGATATCAAAACTAATCCAGCCACCACAATGGTTAGCAGATATATATATATATATATATAGGGAGGAGGGTTAGATACACTATACAATGTTATACTGGCATCATGTGTTTGTATCTTTCTTTTATTACATGTATCACCCGATATTTCATTAGCTTTAGTAGCTGCTGCTTGGCATTGAGTCCCTCTGTTATCCAGTATTCCACAGTTCTGCTCCAACTCATTTTCATCCCTCCATATTTCTATAGAGTCCCTCGGCACTCCAGCTGTGGTGAGACTACAAATGTCATGCCTGTACCTCTAGGGGTCATGCCTGCCTCTGTCAGAGACTTTCAATCCCTCATGGGATGTACATTTCCAATACAGCTGGAGTGCCGAGGTTGCCTACCCCTGGACTAGCCCTTTAATTGGTACACACTATAAGCCACAGTGGATCTGATATATTGTTTATCTGGTGAATTTTCCCACACGCCACTTTTCATGATGGGGATTTAAATCTTCTGCTTCTGCCCATTACAGTGGGACAGTGAGACATGTGAGCTTGTTTTTAGGTTTTAATGTAAAATTGATCTAAGAGGCTGCAAAGTCACTTAATCACATTTACATGGTGGCAAAGTCTACAGTACATTACTGCTTGTTATGATGCACTGTGTTAATGCAACCAGAACAAATGGTACATGTACTTTTTTAGTGCTGTGCGCCACAATGCTGCATTCAGGGTGTATTGCCTGCCACTGCAAAAGAAATGACATCCCAACACACTGCAACACAGTTGTGCTGTCACAGCCACTGTAATTTTCTGTTGTCGCCATCACACTGCTATGTATTATATTTCATATGATTATGTTGTGGTATATGTCTGACATCTAGTGGTAGATTAGTGCTACTACAACTTGGGTTTCTTTGTGCATTTGTTCCTCTGTAAATTGCTTTGAGAAATTAAACTGTGTTGATTTAAGCTTCTGTGTCTTATTGGAGAGTTAGACTGTCTGTGGATTGTGCTGATTCAGGTGGTGACCATACTGCCTGGCAGGATCAGGCTCCAAAGGAGCTATGTTAGATGACGAATCGGCTCTTAAAACAGAAGAACAATCAATTAGAGAACATTTTTGAAGAACAACCAAAAATCTGTCAAGTCAATAACCATGACAATAAATGTGCGCTTGCTGAAATACATTGTAGTTTCTCTTCCATTCAGACTGGATCTGGAGGGAGCAGCTCAAATTATATGATGATAGTCTGTTCATCCCAATAGACATGCAGGTCCAGATGCTCCTTTTTTTAGGATTGGAACGGAGCTCACACACTAAAGCATATTCTACTTTTTGCAAAAAATTATAAATGTGCCCATATTGTAAATAAGAAAGACTGTATCTTTATTAATATTTTTGCATTGGAGCTTGTAAAGCATTGCAACCGTGATCAGTGGATGGTGGGTACAATGCTCGGCTTCTCTAGACTGTTCCACAAGCACCAGGTCCACACAGGGGCTGGAAGAAGTTATCAATGGAATACAAGTGATGGGACGTCACCAAACTTGTACTCCATAGAAATCGAGTTGAGGGTGGTGGGGCTGCAGAATGTTACCATGTTCCATGTTCCACCCTAAATATGAGTGTAAAATGGAATATTGTATTACAAGTGGAATTAAAGGAGAACTATGAGGTGAGTGCTTTTCACTCCCCTCATAGTTCTAGCTGACCTGTGACAATGAGACTGTCACAGGTCGGCTCAGTAGATCGGGAAGTGAGCGAACACATACCGGCGTTCGCTCACTTCTCAATCCTGTCCCTGCAGAGAGCCGTGACAGGGGAGGGACTGGATTCCCCCCTCCCCGCTCCGATCCGCCAGCGCTGACTGGCGGAACGGACGGGGAGGGGACGGGTACAGCTGGCTCTGCCTCTAGATAGGCAGAGCCTGCTGTCACTCACGCAGCTGGGCGGATCCCGGCACAATTGTCGGGATCCCCTCCGGCTGCGGCGTCTCAGTATACCGTGAGCTACAGCATGCGGTATACTGAGCCTAGGGTAACGGGAGGATGCTAGTTTGTGTCCTCCCATTACCCTAAGGAGAACTATGGGGAAAAGCCTTAACCCCATAGTTCTCCTACCTTTACATTTCTAAAGCGACCCCAAACCCTGGATGATTCTACAATATTTTCCACTGTCTCCGCAGCCTCTGTCGGGTTCTGTGTAATCCATAGGACCTGACTGGCTGCCTCACACCAAACCCATCTCTGACCTCTGCCAGATCCAGAAATATTACAGAAGCAGCGGTTAGGTTGTACCCGGAGGGAGGCCGCTCAGGTTCATAGGTAAAGATCCGAGGGCTCTTAGGTTTATATTCATTAGGTGATGAGCAGTGATGGGGAAGTGACTTAATTCTAGAGGTTAGATCCACTTTATATACACGCTGGATAATTCAATAAACTTACAAACAGCAAAGTTCTAAGTTGTACAATGTATATGACCCCCAACAACTCACAGCTTGTGATCAGAGCGATAATGAGCATAATTCATAGAGACCCATTCACATCAGTTACTGCACCAAAGGATCAACAATCTAATGTTGCAGTCATACAAACACTATGAAGCACAGGGTGTTCTGATCTTCACATTGTGTTTCTTGGTTAGGAGTTTATAATACACAGATCTCAGCTTGAGGGATCACACAGGAAATTGGGGCTGTCAGAGCAGTCACACCATGTACAGTGAATGTTCCATGATACATAAAGCCAATTAGACTGGTCTCCACAGTACAGGAGGTCAGGACTCTCTCTGTGTTATCAGACATGGAGACGGCGGATAAGAGGCTCTTCTGTCTTATTGTAGAAATGATTGTTGGGATTTAGGATTCATTCCAGGACCCTGATCACCGATATTGGCACTAATAATGATGTCACATGAATCAGAGAATAAGGATCACAAGCTTCATTGTTCTGGTGCAAGATATTGATAAGAGGATAAAATGTGAATATTGTGGACTACAGCTGTGTCTGTCCTTTAAATTAGCCTTCAAAATGTATTACAGATGGAAGTCATATTTCATTATTACAGCTGTTTATAATGTATCGTTAATTTACACAGTGCCTTACAGACTGTACATTCATATCAGTCACTGCCTTCAAGGAGCTTACAATCTAATGTCCCTATGTAAAGTACAAGATTTCATGTGAATACACTCCTTTAAAGTACAAGCTCACCCTTAAAAAAATAGCACTCTCAATACATAGATCTTGATATTACCAACTAGTTATGAGCCGAACACCCTCGTGTTTGGTTCGAATTCGAA
Source organism: Nanorana parkeri (assembly GCF_000935625.1). Classification (NCBI taxonomy): domain Eukaryota; kingdom Metazoa; phylum Chordata; class Amphibia; order Anura; family Dicroglossidae; genus Nanorana; species Nanorana parkeri. Next base: position 327,545 of record NW_017307785.1, read on the forward strand.
CTTTAGAACATGAAAAAAGTTCAAACTCGAACTCAATGCAAGTCAATGGGGGTAGAACTTTGAAAATTGGCCATAAAAGGTGTATGGGGATCCGGGTGCTGCCCTGGGGGACAGGAATCTGAGCACAGGCCTGGCAGGGCAGGAAAGGTGGGGGACGAGCGAGCCCCCCCCCTCCCTGCAATACCAGGCCACATGCCCTCGACACTGGGAGGGTGCTTTTTGCAGGGTCGCCCCTGGGATAGCACCTTGTCTCTGTGCCGATGGGTACAAGGGCCTCTTCTCCACAAGTCCTGGGTCATTGGTTGTTGGGGTGCAGGCAGGGGGCATAATCACATCAGGGTACCCCCTTAATAAAGGGGCACCCAGTGCCTCATGGAGTGCTCGGCGGGTGAACAGCCCACCAAATGCCCTGACAGTTTGTGTGTTCTCTACTCGACTCGAACATAGAGCCCATCCCTAATTACCACCTACCCACAGATCTGTACTTACCTCATCCAACATCGCAATGTCTGCTGCTTGACCAGAAACATTGTAGTTGCTTTCATCCGTGCAATAACATCACATCAACTTGAATTGGCCATTCCTGTATTGGAAAAGCAAGAGGAAACGTTTTTTTTACTAACAGAGAATATCAGATTTGCAACATTGTGACCTTTTTTCAGGTTTCTTTCACCATGTACACATATAACCCTTCCAAATAAAAAAACAAAACAAGTCTGGATAATGATTCTTTATTAATAATAATAATTTTGTTAATGGCGTGTCTGTAGGTGAATGCCCCAATTGTGCAGTAGTTCCACCCGTTGTCCTTTACATCACTACGGGTCACAGCAGGTGGAACCACAGCCACAGCGGCTGACCAGAAAACCAACATTCATTTTCAAAATCGAATGGTAAAAGCAAACCACATTTTGAGCGACATTCGTCAAGTCTCTGATGGCGTTATCGAATGTTCTGACCAGATTTTGTGTAGGGATGTGTATGGCCAGCTTTAGTCTGCTGGTGATTACATTGTGGTCCCACAAATTGGATTCCACCACTGTATAGAGGACTACAAATCCCAGCAATACATTATACAACAATGCAGAGTAACACCAACTATAGAGAACAACAAATCCCAGCAATAAATTAGACATCAATGCAGAATACCGCCAACTATAGAGGACTACAAGTCCCTGCAATGCATTATACAACAATGCAGAATACCATCAGCTATAGAGGACTATAAATCTCAGAAATACATTGTACAGCAATGCAGAATATCATCAGCTATAGAGGACTATAAATCCCAGCAATAATACATTATACAGCAATGAAGACTACCAACAGCTGTAGAGGACTGCAAATCCCAGCAATACATATTACAGCAATGCAAAATAATATGAAGCTACATACTCTGTGTTGCTCTGGGTTCGCCGACTGCTGTCTCCAGGGTCTCAGGAGGATTGTACGGGCTCTCACCAGGGGTCCAGAGAGTTTCACAGGTGCACGTGGGTGCAGCAGAGGCGGCTCCCTAATTAGGCTCTCAGGTGGCCAATGCGGACTGTCAGGTGATCAGTGCGGGCTCTCTGCTAGTCAGTGCGGGATCTGTGGTGGCCAGTGGGGGCTCCCTAATAATTAGTGGTGGCTCTGTGGTAGCTCCCAGGTGGGTAGTGGGGGCTCTGTGGTGGCCAGTGGGAGCTCCCTGGTGGTTAGTGGGGGCTCTGTGGTGGCCAGTGGAGGCTCCCTGGTGGTTATTGGGGGATCTCTAGTGTAGGCTGACCATTCATCCCTGATTTCTGGGGACAGTCCCCGGATTGAGGAGACCATCCCCAGACAAATTATGTACACGAAAATGTCCCTGGGAACATAAAGTAAAACATTTTTTTTTTAATACTCAGGCTTGTCGGTGGATTCAGGGATCAGGTGAGTATTAAAAAATATATATATATTTTATGTTCCTGGGGACATGTAGGGCTCATTCACACTGGAATCGGCCGACACGTACAGCTCGGTGCTGCGTGCACAGCCGTATCGGGCAGTTCCCGGGAAGGACAGGTGCTGCGTGTGATTAGTACGCAGCCCCTGTCCTTCTCTATGGGAGTACGCGGCCGTACGCCCCCCCCCCCCTACGCTCACCCGCCCTGCACTTACGTACGAGCATACAAGTACAATCACCTGCACCGATGTGCAGGACGTGTGAGCATAGGGTGGCTTACGGCCGCGTATTAGAGGGCCGCGTCTGCCTGATCCAGCCAGCACGGATCGCATACCAAGGCGATCCAGCCTGGCTGGATCAGGCAGATGCGACCCTCTAATCAGGCATGTTAGTGCTGGGGCCCCGCTGGGGCCTCCCAAGTACCCCCTTGAGGAGCGAGCGGCAGCGCGATTAGAAAGCCGCATCTGTAGCGGCAGAGAGACGGAGAAGTCCGCCCCTGGCTGGTGGTATTCAGCATTGCTGTATAATCATTATACAGCAATGCTGAATACCACCAGCCCAGCTAGTCCCCCAATCCCCCCTTTCCCCCCAAGCCAGTCATCAATTGCTGTATAATCATTATACAGCAATGCTGAATACCACCAGCCCAGCTAGTCCCCCAGTCCCCCCTTTCCCCCCAAGCCAGTCATTACCCACAGACTCCCCCAACCTCACCTAACATATGCAGGCTGCAGCACCTCTTCATCTGCGTCCTTGGCGGCCAGTGGAGGGGTCACAGGAGAGGGTGCCTGCAGAGACGGGTATTGGCTCCACCTCCGCCAGGCTATCAGTGATCGCCAATGACAGGCAGCTGCAGCTGCCAATTACCTGTTGTTTCAATTCATTCAGAAGATCCCCGACCCGCACACTAACAGCCGCCGGTACATACAGCTGTCCCTCCGTGCCATGGACTTTACAGCAGTTCATTGTACAATGTTTTTTTACAATGAACCGCAGTAAAGTCTGTGACACAGAGGGAAAGCTGTATGTAGTTGTGTCATACAACACACACTGCGGGTGGCAGCCACAAGGATCGGGACTCGTCACTCAGGACTCGTCATTCGGGACACTCACAGGAGCGGCACTAATATCGGGGGAAAGTAAAACAACTTGTCTCACCACTAAGGACAATGACAGAGAACAATACACAGGAAACTAAGCACCGTAGTTGGACCATCAGTCTTCTCCGCAGACAAGGGGACGCCAAAGTGGGCAGCCATGTGCTGAAAGGTAGCCAGTAACACCGCACAAGACCTCGAATCGGGTGGGCCAATGCACAGGAAGTCATCCAAGTAATGAATGACTGAATTTATTCCAGAAACCTCCCTAACCACCCATTCCAGAAAGGAGCTGAAAGTTTCGAATAGGGCACAAGGAAGGAGCCCTAACACCGACTCAATGTCCGATTCAGCCAGCAGGGATCCCCGCCCATATCGCCTAACCCACGCCACCGGCGCGTCAAAAGACGTATATGAGATTGCGCACGCCGCAGGGTCGATCGCATCATTCACCGATCCACCTTTTTGATGAGATAGATGATATATCAGACAAAATTTGTGCGGTTCCTTCTTGGGGACAACCCCAAGAGGAGACACCACCAAATTCCTGAGCGGTGGAGAAGAAAAGGGGCCCCCCATGCGACCTAAATTAACTTCCTTTTGTAATTTGTGGGACACAACTTCGGGATGAAGGAGAGCAGATTTTTTTTTTTTTTGTGAATGGGGGAATAACAGCCAATGAACTAGGAATGCGAAAACCTTCTGTAAAACCCGATTCTAACAGTAGCGCCGATACCCGGTCAGGATATCTATTTAGAAAGGAACGCATCCCTTCCACCCTCACCGGAGTCATCCCTCTTCCCCGCAGCATCGCTGGAACGCCCTTTACCTTGCTTAAAACACCTGGAGAGGGGGTGACTACCTCCGCAACTGGAACACTCATGTTTGAAGCGGCAACCGCTTCCAAACCGGCAGGTTCCCTCATTATACTGCCAACAAAAACCTTTTCTGCAGGTGACCGATTGTCCAGAGGAGGTCGAACCACCGGTCGCCCCTTGAAAAAATGGAGTAGGTGCCCTGGCTGAGGTCATTAGCTTCATCCAGAGGCTAATGTCTTTATGGACCCAGCGAATAGTTGACCTAACTGCTTTGCGCTGACGAAACTGTTCGTCATAGCGCAGCCACGCTGTACCCCCATAAACTCGATGTGCCTCACCTATGGCATCCAGATAACAAAAAAGGGGGGAACAGTGTTGTGGCTCCTTCTCCCCGATGACACTAGCCAATTTTGCAAACGCCTGCAACCAATTTGAAAAGGTGCGAGGAATGAGCCGGAACCAGCGTTTTTCCTCGTCATCTTTTTTGGTATCACTGGGTTTAATCCTGTCCAAATTACATTTTTCTAGGGGTAACAGAGAAAAAATATATATTCCCCTTTCCATATTTTTTCCCTTACTTCCGATTTTAAGTGGGAACCTAAGGGGCCTTCGAAGCACACATATACCTCGCAACGGGCTGAATCAGCCAGACGAACCACGTCCGTGGTCTTGTCAGTGGACTTACCAGAACCAGTGTCCCCGTTAGCCGTCCTAGTTGCCTCCGTGGAAGTGGGAACCGCCTCAGGGACCTGGAGAGGCTGGGCGATAGGAGTGGGCAAACTCACCTCAGGAGAAGTCGTCCGCTGCAACCAGGCCTCCACCGCCGTCGCCGAGGAAGATCCCGCAGAGAAGGTCTGTAATAAATTTTGCAAACCCTGAAAAAGTTCGTGCATGGAGCCAGGTTCATGTGAACCGGGGTGCACAGTGGGACCCTGTTGCAGCATACCTATGGGAGTCCTGGGCACAGTCCTGGCTAACAAACCCCCCTGGATTGCAAAAGAAACACTACTTCATGCAGCAAGGACCAAGGCCTCACAGGCCCCACTTACCTTTGAGGGGCAAGAATACCAATTGTTTGCTGACTTGGCACCCTCCACCATTGCCAAAAGGAGATCCATGAAACCTGGCCTGGAAATCCTCAATAAACATCATATCCCTTATAAATGGGAATTTTGCCTTCTCTTCTCGCACGGCAGTAAACATCATGCCTGCACAACTTTGGAAGAGATGCACTTTCCATGTTGGGACATAAGGATACTGAACCCTCAGCTCATTCCCGACGGCTTAAATCGACCTCCACCTATAAGAGATCCCGCAGTGACTCAGTTCCTAATAATTCTGGGAACTTCAGAGGCCCTGCGGTCAAGATGACCCCTAGATCTGGAACTCCAGATTGATATACATTTTTATTGCCTTATTTTTGGCACTATAGGTACCTGTATCATAAGTACCACAGTGGAATCTTATCCCATCCTCAATCATTTAAAGGAGAACTATGAGGTGAGTGCTTTTCACTCACTTCGGCATTGGGAGGGTGTCCCTATGCCGATGGGGACAAGGGCCTCTTCCCCACAACCCTCACCCGGTGGTTTTGGGGGTCTGCGGGCAAGGGGGCTTATTTGCATCGGGGTACCCATTTAATTAAGGGAAGACCCAGATGCCGCCCCCCCTTGTGAATGAGTAAGGGGTACTTGTACTCCTACCCATTCACTAAAGGGTTAAATCAAATAGTTATTAAAAAGTCCAGACTTTTGATAAAATCCTTTAATTGGAAAAAAAAAAAAGTAATTTTTTGACTATTCCTTTAACTGCCTCCGGGCCGGCCGTAGTAAAATAACGGCCGGCCAGGAGCTCTCTAGATCTGAGCGGGCGTCTTTAGACGTCCGCCCAGACACGCCCCCTACCGACTCGCCAAAGTAAAAAGTACCGCCGCATGACGACCGTCCAAACCCGACGAAAACTCGCCGCAAAATGACATTGCTGCTCGAGTGTAAAAAGATGGGTGGAGCGATCTGTGACGTCACGGCTCGCTCCTGCCATTTGACATTCTCAGCAGTCAAATACTATATAGCATTCGGGAACTCCCAAATGCTATTCGTGAGTTTCTGAATGCTATTCGGGTCTGTGAGCCGAGGTGTGATATGAAAAGCCCTCTACGTCCTTTTTCCGAGTTTGCACCCAGGCAGGACAGGAAGTCAATGTGCTCTGCAAATACAACGCAATGTAGTAAGGCAGGGCTCAAAATTTCACATCCTGAGCTACTAGCCAGGCCTTAAGAGTTACTCGCCACCAGTTGCCCCACCTAATCCCTACCCTTCCCTAGCACTAACTCCGCCCCTAAAAACACCAGCGCTGTAATGCATGTTACAGAGGTCAGTGCTGTAACTCACATTACAAAGCTCAGTACTGTAAGTAACGCACATACAGGGCAGGGGCGGATCCAGAGTCTATTCTCGGGAGGGGCACTGCCAGAAAATTAAGTTTTGCTTACAGAATGGTTAATATTTTATTTAAAACGGTTTCCCGGCCAACTACAATTAAGCCGGCCAAACAACATGCAGCCGGCTTCCCTGGCAATCAGGAAGCTGGGCGGCATGTCATTACCTGATTACCCGGGAAGCCTGCTCCATGCCAGTGGAAGCACCGGTATTCTTATTCAGTATCGGCGAGTACCAAAAGCAAAATATCGGTACTCGCACTTGATACCGAAAAACCGGCATTGGTGCATCCCTAGTTTTGATTAAAACTATTTTTTTTGTATTGGGACAAGTAGATTGTCATGAAGGGCAAGTAGATTCGGCCCCCACCCCCCTTGGACAAGTCGTTTTTAAAAAAAAATCTCCTACCCTGATTACACAACAATGCAGAATAGCATCAGCTATAGAGGACTACAAATCCCAGCAATATATTATACAACAATGCAGAATAATATCACCAGCTATAGAAGTCTACAAATCCAAGCAAAACATTATACAGCAATGCAGAATACCACCGACTATAGAGGACTACAAATCCCAGCAATGCTATTTACACCAATGCGGAATACCACCGACTATAAAGGACTACAAATCCTAGCAACACATTATACAGCAATGCAGAAAGATATGAAGCTACATACTCTGTGTTGCTTCAGGATCACAGCCTCGTGTCTCCTGGGTCTCAGGATGGCTCTCTGGTGGTCGGTGCTGGACCCTCTGGTGGGCAGTGCAGTATTTAGTCAGACTCAGGGCATTCCAACATATATTACAAAAAGCTAAAAAATATTTAGATATGGGAGACAGAGGGATGCTTTGTCCTCTGCAAAGACTTTCCCCCAAGTAGCTGCTAAAACGCACTGCGATCGCTGTGAAACTTCCCCCACGTTTTGGGGCGAGAGGGGGCGTGGCGGTGCATTTAATTCAATGACACCGCTTCAACCCCCGCAATGCGTGGCGAAACTTTGCCAGCGTTCCGTTCCACTGCAAACGCAGTTTGCAGTTAGGCCTTGTTCACACCAAAAGCGTGTGCATTCCAGAGCGGTAGCTGCTGGAATGCACCGCAATCGCATGGAAACTTCCCCTTGCGTTTTGGGCGGGAGGGGGCGTGGCGAGAGGTCAGTAGTGCACATCACAGAGGTCAGTAGTGCACGTTACAGAAGTTAGCGCTGTAACACACGTTGCAGAGATCAGCGCTGCAACGCACATTACAGAGGTCAGTAGTGCACATTGCAGAGGTCAGCACTGCAACGCACTTTGCAGAGGTCAGTGCTGCAACACACTTTGCAGAGGTCAGCGCTGCAACGCACTTTGCAGAGGTCAGCGCTGCAACGCACTTTGCAGAGGTCAGCGCTGCAGCGCACTTTGCAGAGGTCAGCGCTGCAACGCACTTTGCAGAGGTTAGCGAAGCAACGCACATTCAAGGGGTCACTGCTGCAACGCACGTTGCAGAGGTCAGCGCTGCAACGCACGTTGCAGAGGTCAGCAGTATAAGGAAGAAAGAAAAGGGACTTACAGTTCATTTAGGTGGTATTCAGGTGCCCTCTTCTTTCTCCTGGTGGTGGTCGTGGGGAAGGGTGGCGGTACAGAGCTCCTCCATCTACCGACACAAAACTGTCTTTTCGCAACCCGCGCTGCATTAGTTTTAGTGTCTGTCCATTGTCCAATAGTAACTCTGCAGGCTGCAGGTGCCTGAAGGAGCCGAAAGCGGCGGTAGTATTCGATTGCAGGTCCTGTCGGCGGCGCACCCCCTCCATGGCATTCAACTCGCCACCACGCAATTTTCACTCGCAAATTGCGAGGGGGCGAGTGGAAATTTTGAGGCCTGTACTAAGGGATTAACCACACTGGCATTTCATGACTTATACATCGATATTGATAATCTCCACAGATAAAAACAGGAAGAAACTCTGGCTGCCTTCCTGGAGAGGGGTCATTATAACCCTCCTTGTGGGATCCAATATCATCCTCATCCGCATCATTGGAGCGCTGGGTAAGTTCTATGTTGGATACAATGACCTTTTATAAAGGGAGAGTCTATGGGACTCATTGATCAAAGTGGCTGAAGGTAGAACTGTCTGTTTAGCTCACAGTATCTGATCGGTTCCTTCTCTTTATTCCTCCAGTATGATATTTATGAAATGTAGAAGCTGACTGGGTGTTATAAGGAGACAAGGACCATCCAAAACAACTCAATGTCTCCAATAATCGATGGTCCTTCTAATGTGTATTTGTTTAATTGTACGTGTTATGTCACCTCTCTCTGTGTATCTTCCAGTATATAAAGGTCAGTTATTGGAGGAATCATGTACGAAGAGCACCCAGACTATGGCAGGTATGTTTATTTTTGTTGCATACAGCTTAGGGGATTATTAAACCTCCCAGCAGCTCCATGTTGAAGAAACTTGCCTATTAAAAGAATCAACACATATCCATAAAACGTAGAGCTAGTGAGGAATTCTGTGAGATTTGCATGATACTTTTTTAATGTAAAAACATTTATTACGAGTGCGGCGCCCCCTTACTTCTAGGAGAAGGAAGAGCTGACATTTCACTTCAGGGATGAGTCCTCAGCCGGAATGTGGGGAAGTAAAGCAAAAGGATTTTTTAATGCTTTACTCCATGAACAGCAAAACAGAGTGAGAGGGTTAGGGCTGCACACATCTAGGATCAGCAGAACTCCAGGGTCATCGAATGCTCTCCAGCTTCACAGTGAAAAGGGCCTTTAAACCAAGAATGCGGTGACACCATGTTAGAGATCCTGGAGCTGGTTGTCAAACATGTTTGAGATCTCCCCTCGGTGAGACACCAGGCTCCCTGCGAGCCAAGCCCATTTTGGCTTCTTTGGTACCTCCAGAAGACAAAGTTCCTCCTGAAATAATTTCTGACCCCAACTGGGTCCACACCTGACCAGCTGCAGGCGTCAGGCCTGGTCAGACATCTCACAAATAACGCACCTCCCCCAGGCAGGAGGCCTAGGCGGGAAAGAGAAGCTCACGGTCAGGCCAGATATTTATGTCCTCTTCCAGCATGCACCACTGGCCATGAAGCTTCTAGTGATTGGCTGTAGACACATAGATATCCATAACGTTCCACTATTGGTTGCTCGGCTGTGTGTCAAGGCTACACCCAGCAGCAGCAGATGGGATCAATAACAGAACCCTTAGGGAAAGCCAAATGAGTTCAGAGTATGTATCAGATAGACTGGGTACAGTCCTAGCACATCTAAATTGAAGTAGTCACCCCACTTACGACAAGGTGGCTACATGAGTACTGCAGAAATATATTTATGATGAAATTTAAAGGAGAACTATGAGGTGAGTGCTTTTCACTCCCCTCATAGTTCTAGCCGACCTGTGACAGTCTCATTGTCACAGGTCGGCTAGAACTATGAGGGGAGTGAAAAGCACTCACCTCATAGTTCTAGCCGACCTGTGACAGTCTCATTGTCACAGGTCGGCTAGAACTATGAGGGGAGTGAAAAGCACTCACCTCATAGTTCTAGCCGACCTGTGACAGTCTCATTGTCACAGGTCGGCTAGAACTATGAGGGGAGTGAAAAGCACTCACCTCATAGTTCTAGCCGACCTGTGACAGTCTCATTGTCACAGGTCGGCTAGAACTATGAGGGGAGTGAAAAGCACTCACCTCATAGTTCTAGCCGACCTGTGACAGTCTCATTGTCACAGGTCGGCTAGAACTATGAGGGGAGTGAAAAGCACTCGCCTCATAGTTCTCCTTTAAGTTCAACTCCATCTCTTCTGGGGAAGTGTTAGAACCTATGTCAGCTTTACCATTGCAGCCTGTAAATAGAACCTCTGTCTATCTGTATATTAGATTCATCTAATCTCCCATAGGGCAGCACTCTGAAAATTGAATATGTCCTTTTTTGTCTTCCAACTTAATGCACCGCAATGCACTACCATGTAACTTCTTGCATTATGGAACGCTGCATTGTAGGTGCGTTGCCTTAGTGTGTTGGGGTGCCATTCAAAGCGTACGACACCACAACGCAGCAATGCATGTTACATTACTTTGACACAAAAGTCTAAATGGGCCCTAAAGGAAGCTCCACGTTCTACTTTATTAGATGAAGGGTTTTGTTTTGGTATTTAGATATATGTTTCTCCTTCACTCTGCTAAACCTATACAGCTTTTGCAGTTGATATACACTAAAGATCTCCATATACGTCTTACACCAGCAAGATAAATATACAGATCCTTAGATCAGACTTGTGTCATATTTTCTCTGTTTGTAGATGAGCTCCATTACGGGGAGATCCTGATGAAGATAAAGAAGCAGCTCTGTGTGAACTCCAATAGGAAATCTACAGGTATGTCCTTTTAGCTCCGGACCATATGATCTGACCATGTAGAGAATGATGGAGGAGAAGCACTTCAAGTCTCTGATGGCGTTATTGAATGTTCTGAGCAGATATTTTGTATGGACGTGTATGGCCAGCTTTAGTCTGCTGGTGATTAGATTGTGGTCCTACGAGCTATAAAATCTATGCACAGGGTGAGATCAGGGGCGTATTTACCGCGAGGCAAACTAGGCGTTTGCCTGGGGCGGCACCCTCCGTCGGGGTGGCTGCTCCGCTGGTGCCGCCGTACGCAAACGCCTAGCGCCGCGGTTCAGAGATGATGAAGGAACCGGAGCCCTTCTCAGCGCACGGGGACGTGGCCGGCGACTTGCGGGGACTCTGTCGAGAACGCCGACCCAGTATCTGCGCTTACGTACAGACGGGTTACTGGGAAAACCGCCATTTATTTACAAAGTATTCGTTTGTAATGGTTAATTGTGACCGGTAATAATATGCCATCCATGAATGAAGGATAAGATAAAAAAACATAAAAATTGCAAAGTTTGATTTTTAAAGTCAGATTTGTAGAATACACTAACATATAAAACACAAAACATATACAGCAATGCAGGATACCACCAGCTATAGAGGACAATAAGCAATGCAGAACAATACCATCATCTATTGAGAACTACAAATCACAGCAATGCAGAATAATAGTATATGAATTTTCTACATACTTTGTGCTGTCGTTCTGTTCCCGGGGTGCCGGTCTGATGTCTCAGGCAGAGGGTCTCAGGGGGGGTGCAGAAAGTCTCATAAGGGGTGTGGAAGGCACACCCGCAAAAACCGTCAAGTACGGTTACCTTACAGACAGAGCCTGCAATTCGCTAACTCTCCTAGCCGAGGTTATAGCAACCAGGAACACCGTTTTTAGCGTAATTAGTTTGATCGGAAGAGCAGACAGAGGTTCAAAAGGGGAAATCATCAGACCCTGTAGGACCAGTGACAAATCCCACTTCGGAATGGAACAACTTGGAATTGGCCTAATTCGTTTGATAGCTCTAAAGAACCTACTCACCAGTGGATCATTAGCAAGAGAGTATTGAAAATACACGCTCAGGGCCGAGACTTGGACTTTCAACGTGCTGATGGGTGCAGACGGTCTCAGAATGGGAGCAGCCGGTCTCAGGATAGGTGCCGAAGTTCCCAGGGGGGTTTGCAGAGGGTTTCAGAAGGGGTGCAGAGAGTCTCAGGAAGGGCGCAGAGGGTCTCAGGAGGAGTGCAGGCAAGGGCGGGTTCACCACAAGTCCACCGAGGCCTGGCCTTGGGGCGGCAGGGAGCAGAGGGGCGGCAGCGGTTTGTAGTCTCCCAACACCCAAAACATGGAGTTCCGGGCGCCGGGCGGTAATCTGTCTTCTACATTTAGTCCTGCTTTACACAAGCAGGACTAAATGTACAGAGGGGAAGCCACTTGTTATTTTACAAGTGATCTTGGCGATCAGACTGCAGGGTGTTCGTCCTCCCCGCGCTGCCACCCCGCACCCATCTCTCTCCATGCTGGCTCCATCCTCCCGTCTCCGTCTCCCGGCTCTGTCCTCCCACCGCTGCCGCCAAATATCTCTCCTCACTGGCCGCCGCTGTCTTCAGGATGGAGTAAATAAGTAAAAACTAATAAGTAATAATAATTAAATTAAAAAATAAAGTAAGAAATAAATAAATAGTAAAAAATAAGAAAAAAATATATAAAAAAATAATTATAAATAAAAAAACTCCACAGCCGGCCAGGACTCCAACACGCGGCAAGCCCCGCCTACCAATGACAGGACGCTGTGACAGGACGCTGCAGATGACTCATGGCTCCGGAGTCACACAGAGATCACTCTGCTCTCTCTGAGACCCTGGAGCTAGCAGGCAGATAGGAGAGAAGCAGCTCAGACGGGCACAGCTCCTTGCAGGAACTGTGCCCGTCTTAGTGTGTGCGGACGGCAATACATCCCGGCGGAGTCTCGGCAGGGAATGAGCGGCACTCTCTGGGGGGGGGGCCTCTTCTTCCTCGCTGGGCCCCCCCCCAAGTGGCGGAATGCCAGGGCCCGGTCGCAAGTGCGACCGCTGCGACCCTGGTAGTTCCACCAGTGCCTCATCCGGAACCAAACGTAACACACGTCAATGGTATGCAACCTGTTCCATCTGCCGCAGGATGTGTATATCTGTGATTTAGACCCCTAAAGGGTCTTCAAACCTCACTGCACTGGGTCTTCAAACCTCACTGCACTGGTTGCCATGGCCAATTGCTCCAGATTTTGTGTGCTCCAGTTTTGATAAATTCCCCTCAATGTATTTTTTTATCTGCCTGATTTTTAGCTTTGGTTCTTAAGAAGGGCCATAGTCTTTACAAGCTTGGTCTGCTCCACCAACACAAGATACACTCGCTTATTCCCAAATGGTCCAAGATCAATCGAATCAGCTTTTCCTATGCTACAGTATATGGCCAAAACTATGTGGCCACCCCCAACCAAACAATTGAGTTCAGGAGTTTCCAGTGAAGGGTGCTGGTAATACAACACCATACAAAGGCATTTTAGATAATTGTACCTTTTCAACCTAGTTTGGGTAAGGCCCTTTTCTGTTCCAGTATGGTCATTCCATGCTGTGAACAAAACCAGCTCCATAAAGACATGGTTTGATGAGTTTGAGGTGGAGAAACTCGAGTGGCCTGCATGGAGAATGTGACCTCAACCGTACTGAGCACCTTTGGGATGAATATGAATGAAACTTGTGATCCAGCTCTTCTCATCCAACATCATTACCTGACCTCACAAATGTTGTTTTGGATGAATGGGCACAAATCCCCACGGACAGAATCCAAGTTCTTGTGGAAAGGCTTCCCAGAGGAGTGGAGGCTAGACATGTGCGATTCGTTTCGTTCCGAATCAAAATTTGGGCAAATTTTCCGAAATTCAGACATTCGGACACATCCCAATTTCCGAATACCAACGCATCCGAATGTGTCCGAATCCAGATTTCCGTTTCCGAATTTTGGATCCCGTCTGAATTTTCATTCAAAAACTAAACTGAATCGAGTATGTGACTTTGTGTTTTTTTGGTTTAGTGCATCCGAATGGGTCTGAACGAATTTTCCCAATTTGCCGTAACGAAAATTAGTGTTCAGTATACAGAATATATATAATACTGAAGCTGATGCGCCTAGACCCGAATGGCATTCGGGATCCGAATTTCTGAAATTCATTCGGGAGCTCCCAAATGCCATTCGGGTGTGGGAGCCTCAGCTTTAGTAATATATGTATATGGCTCCCTGACCCGAATTACATTCTGGATCCGAAATTCCGAATAGCATTCGGGAACTCCCGCATGCCATTCGGGTCTGGGAGCCATATACATATATTACTATAGCTGAGGCTCCCAGACCCGAATGGCATCTGGGTGATTCAGCTTTAGTATTAATATCTGTATATGGTTTTCTGTGGTATTCGCAACGAATATTCTTAAACTTATACGAAACTAACGAAAATTCGGATTGCATCAGAATCCGAAACCCGAACCTAATTGAATTTGAAATCCGAATTCCGAAATATCCGAACAGAATTTTTCAGCAGCTTACATGTCTAGTGGAGGCTGTTTTAGCCCCAGAGTCGGGACCATCAACTGATGAATGCCCATGGTTTGAGAATGGGACGTCCAACATGTTCATATAGGTGTGACTGTCAAGTGTTCCTAATTTGGCTATATTATGTAGTTCTGTAATGCAACTGGATCACCGAGGGCTTTTTTTTTTAAATTAGAAATTTAATCTATACTACCTTTGATGACTATTTAGACAGGAAGGGGATTGGTTTAATGTATATTCAAATGATAATTAGTATGAAGCACAACACATTTACCCTATTATCCCTGCGAGTGCAGAATCAGCTCTGGAGAAAATCTCTTACTGGCGTCCTACAGTAAGATGTCTACATTCCAGGCCGCTGCATTATTCACAGAGATCCAGCAGCCATGAGACGTAAGCAATGTGAGTCACAGTCTTCATCCGTATCATTCGGCTCACTTGTCCCTATGCATAGCTGAGCAGTGGGTTGTAGGTTCATTACAGGACTATGTAAAGAAGGACCGCCTGTTGTAGCTGATTTCTCCTACTGCTCCGCGCTAATTTAGGCTGTTAGTGAAATTACCTGCCGCTACCAGGCTAATAAAGTTAAATAATTTACAACCTCCAAACAAATCCATTGCAGATCTACGGACGAGCTCCTGGAGCCTTGGTAATTGTCTTCAGTTTAGCAAGTGCACTGCTGCAATTTGGCTAGCAGAAGTCTGAATCAATGGAACTAGCTTAGGTGTGGCCAAGTTACCTCTGTCTGGATTAAAAACACATATGCAATAATAGTTTATGTTTAAAACCCTTTAAAAACGCTGCAAGTACAGAAAAATACCTGACGATCCAGCGGAAATCCAATGAACGAGAACGAAAATCTAAGAAAGGCCCTCGGAAACTTACTGAATTTTTCCGCTCGACGGGCTCGCCGCGGACTCAAGATGGCGCCGGCTCGTCCAGCACCCTGTCCTCTCTGCAACTCTCCGACAGCCGTAACGAGCGGGAGCCGAAAGGAGGTGGGAGCCAGGTGACCGCCAACCCGGCAAAATCCACGCCCAGACTCGACTCTGGGGGAGCGCAGATACGGCCTGGGGAGGGGGATGAGTGGTCTGGCCCTACTGTGCATGTGTGTGAGGAGATGAATAGCACCATTGAGGATTGTCCCACTGCTGATCGCCCCCTGCTGGACACTACCCTAGGGGACGTGCTTGTGTCTCTTGGGTGCTCCCTGCATAGAGATGTGCTTTTTGCTGCTGAGAAGGGATGTTGACGCCCTGGGAGACGGAGTCGTCCACGTCGAGGACAAGATGGGGGATTATGCGGAGGCCCATAACGATCTTCTCGTCTACCAACTGGCACAGTCAGGTTCTCCGTTGGGGATTAATGGCGGTTAAGATTGTACAGCGCTCCTGCACTTGTATCACGCTGCCGTTCAGAGGCGACACCCGGAGCTTTAGGAGAAGCTGCAGGCTCTCTACATCCGCGTCTTGTCACCGTACTGCTCTACAAAGATGGCGCCGGTGTAGTCGGCTGCCGTCACGACTGCTCTGCAGTCGTGTAAGCATTTCACTGCATATCATACTTGTACGATTGTGTATGTGACAAATAAAATCTATCTATCTATCTATCTATGATCTCCTAACTTCCTGTTGTGGTTTGACAGCACAGTGCTTTTCTATAGGTATCTGAGCAAAGCCACGAGAAGATCAACTCCCAATGCGGAAGTTTTTGGTGGAGAAGACAACAATGCCATTTCTACTGCATCTCGTAAAACCTTCTACAGTATAGTGTTCTGGTGCTCAACCTGTGTCCTATATGGTCCTGCAGCCCTTGGACCCAGCAGTCTATACTGGAAGAAGGAGCATAGATTTGTGCAGGAGTAATAACAGTGATCTCTACTAGCCTCATGTAACATGCCCCCAGTCTCTTACTGACCTCTTCAGCATGTCTCCAGTCACCAAATAAACCTGTAGCATGCCCGCAGCCTCTGGCCGTCATTTCCCCAAGGAGGACAGTGATTGTCAACTTATGAGGTATAGTGGGCCTGAAAGCATCAAAGGGCCTGTAATGCTGCAGAAGACTGTCAGAGACTGCACATGTACTAGAACAGCCTTTCTCAACTGCCGCCTGGCATTGCCAGGAGTGCCTTCATATGATGATGTGAAGGAGGTCCTGATGTGAAAAATGCAGGCTCCTGATGTGAAAGGGCTCCTGATGTGAAAAGGGGGGACTGATGTGAAAGGGGCTCCTGATGTGAAAGGGGGTTTCTGATGCGAAAGGGACTCCTGATGTGAAAAGGGGCTCCTGTTGTGAAAAGGAGGGACTCTGATATGAAAGTGGGGCTCCTGATGTAAATAGGCGCTCCTGATGTGAAGGGGTGCTTCTGATGTGAAAGGGACTCCTGATGTGAAAAGGGGGGACTCCAATGTAAAGGGGGCTCCTGATATGAAGGGGGCATCTAATATAAAAGGGGGGGACTATGGTGTGAAAGGGAAAAGGACCACTTGCCCTTCTATACATATTTACCTTTATATTCCTTGAGATTTTGCATGCTTTCAAAAGGTACCATGACTGAAAAAAGGTTGAGAAACGCTGTACTAGAGAACATGGTCAGAGACCGAAGACATGGTATAGATGTTGTTGGAGACTCCAAAACCTACTGCAAGAGGCAGTCAAACACTGGATACATGTTATGTCAGACTACCATTGGTGAAGTCACTAGTCATGAAGATTAGTCAGCAGTAGGAATACCACTTACAGCTCTGCATGGTTGTCTGACGCTCATATGAGTGCTGAGCTGCCTTTTCCCCCCTCCTGCCCGGTAAATGATCCCCAAGCATAAGAGCCAAAAGCGTATATTGAACTGAACAGCTCAATGCACATTATTACTTAGTGAAGAGTTTGCTTCTCAGCATGTAGTGTCTTGCTAACAAGGGACTTAAATAGCATCTGCTAGAGCGTAATAACGTGACACTACTATATTTCCCCTACCCAGCACCAGCACTGACTTTCGAGGACCTGAGGAGAAAGCTTGCATGGACTATTTGAAAGTACAAGCAATTCTGGTGGACCTAGTGCTGGCCTCTGCAAGCTTTAGTACTGGACAGAGGTAGGATTATGTCCAGGCTTCTAAAGCTGGTCATGGACGTTACAGTGTGATTGCGCAATCTCCTTTACATTTGCCAATAACTCTGCAATACATGAGCTGGCCTGATTGGATACACGTTGAATGGGTTGTTTAGGTAGGCCCTCTTTACAGCATTTTGGAAAATCTAAAATACTATCAGGTTATAACATGTGTGGCCAGGTTTATATTTCATGGTGACCGTGCCGGTAAGACCTCCGTATTAGCTCTACCCACCTATGGTGGCCATTGAGAAGGGCTTTACACTCTCCCTATTGGATTTTGTGTTTTGTTTTGCATTCAAGAATGCAGCTGAAGAAGAGATAGCTTGACAATGGAGTCCCAGATGGATAGAAAAATCCAGGGGGTGATTGAGCCGATCACCATCCCCTCATAGCTGAATTATCATTCCTAACTGGACGGACCCTTAAAACCTAACTGACCTTTCAATCTGAAATAAATACATTTTCCAAAATGTTGTTTGCTTTAGAAATGAGCAACTGGAGTAGAAAGGCTTGTCCCTTGAAAGCATGTTGCAGAGAAGGACCCTTGCTCTGTCTGGAAGCAGTGGTCTTATCACGTACCTGGTGGAGGACCGATTACCTGAGGAGGCCTCCTTTGCGTCTCTTGTCTCACACCCCTGGATGTGCGGACAGGGAGCGAGTAAACAGAGAGAAGCACGGGTGCCAAGGTTTTCAGACACTTCGCCTGGTAGTAGTCCAGCAATTGGGTCCCTGGGCGGATGAGCACGGCTGGTGTTCAGCTGAGAGGTCAGCGTGGTCTGCAGCAGGAACTCGAGTTGGGTTGCCACCCGTCCGGTTTCGACCCGTACAGTACGGTTTTGGTGTGTTGAGTACGGGTGCTCAGCCACCGGGCACCCATACACAAGACACTTAGTGCCGACACCGGCATTTTAAATTTTATGACAGGTGCGGCTGCCGAGGTCCTTGTCAAGCGCGATCTCGAGTAGCCGCATTGGCCTGAAACCCGGGTCTTCCTCTGAGCTGGGGGCAGCCTGTGCCCGCAGCCAGGGGCGTATCTGCCGCGAGGCAAACAAGGCGTTTGCCTGGAGCGGCAGATTCATCCGTGCAGCTGAAGGGGAGGCATGAAGAGGCGGGGACACAGAAAATAGATGAGCTGCAGGGGGAGCGAAGATTTACAGGAAAAGGCTCCCTGACACCGTGCTGCCTGCCTGCAGACCCCCTGGTGAGACACCATAGCTTAGACAGCACTGAGAGTCGCACAGTCCACCCGAGTGTCGCACAGTCCCCCTGAGTGCCCCCGAGTGTCGCACAGTCCCCCTGTAAAGGCACGATTGCTAACCGCATGAATCGCGGCAAACTGCGCATGCGCGAGAATCGCGGCAAACTGCGCATGCGCGAGAATCGCGGCAAACTGCGCATGCGCGAGAATCGCGGCAAAATGTGCGGGAAAGCACACAGGAAGTGAGGTAGCTGTCAGTATCCTGGGACTATATAAGGAGGAGTCAGCCTCTCTTTCATTGCTGATGGTCTTGTCAGCTTGATGTGTGTATCCTGTGTTCCTGTATTGTTGCTTAAAGCCTGCCTTGACTCGGATTGCCCTGGACTACTCTTTTGCTTGCTGCCAGCCCCTGACCCCGGCCTGTTCTCTGGATATTGAGATTGCCTTACGATTTTGTACCTCGCCTGCCCGACCGGATTTGACCTTGGCTTACTGACCTCTCTACACAGCTGTTCCCACGCAGTGTTCCTTTCCAGTCTACGGCGCTCGTGCTCCTCGTTGCCCTGCGCCCTTCTGTTCCAAACTCCAGGGGTCGCAGGACACGAATCGCAAGAGACGCATCCCCATCTTCCAGTCTCAGCCTCAGGTACGTGATAGTATCATCAGCCGAAAAGATGTCTGAGACTGAGGGGGGTGCGTTCTCTATGGAGGCCCTGTTCCAGCAACTGTCTACTCTCACGCAGACGGTTCAAGGTCTTCAGGATGGTTACTTCCAATTGGAGGGACAGGTGGGGACACTAGTCTCTTCGGTCTCCTCCAGACTACCGCCAAGTGATCCTGCTCCTTCACAACCAGAGGCCACCCAACCTGCAACCACAGCTACTCCACCTAAACCAGAACCCCGGGTACCAGCACCTGAACGTTTTCCGGAGAAAGACAAAAATTCCGTGCGTTCAGGAATGCATGCCATTTGTATTTCAATCTTCAACCTTGCACCTTCACATCTGATCTCACTAAAGTTGGATTCGTGATATCTCTGCTGTCTGGAGAACCCCAGTAATGGGCACACCATCTGCTGGAGCAAGAGAGTTCCATCCTAAACTCATTATCTACCTTCTTTGCGGCTATGGCCCAGATGTACGATGATGCCCAAAGATCCACTACCGCCGAGACAGTCCTCATTTCTCTGCAGCAAGGTCGACGTCCTGTAGAGGACTACGTTGTGGAATTTCGCAAATGGGGCGCAGATACGCAGTGGAATGACGCAGCTCTCCGACACCAGTTCTGCCTAGGCTTGTCCGAAACGCTACCCCTTGCCCCTAGTCCCTGAGTTATTCCAACGGTTCAGGTCTGCTCGGGTCTTTACCAAACTGGATCTCCGGGGTGCCTACAATCTGGTGAGAATCAGAGAGGGTGACGAATGGAAGACGGCTTTCCGAACTCGATTTGGACATTTTGAATACTTAGTTATGCCCTTCGGGCTCTGTAATGCCCCAGCCACCTTCCAACACCTAGTCAATGACATTTTCAGAGACTTTTTGGATCTATTTATGGTGGTCTATCTGGACGACATTCTGATTTTTTCACCCTCCCTTGACCTACATCGGACGCATGTTCTGGAAGTTTTACGGAGACTCCGAAAACATCAATTATACGTAAAATCTGAGAAATGTGAGTTTGAAAAGGACTCTGTCCAATTCTTGGGTCTCATTATATCAACCACGGGCATTGCCATGGATCCTCAAAAGGTGTCTGCCATTTTGGACTGGCCCGCCCCATTACCCGCAAGGGTGTCCAACGCTTTGTGGGATTTGCAAATTTCTACCGGAAATGTATCAAAATTTTTTTGGCGATCATTAGCCCCATTACGCAGCTGACCAAGCAGAACACACGTTTCCAGTGGACCCCTTCGGCCCAGATGGCCTTCGACGACCTCAAGAAACTGTTCACCTCTGCCTCAATCTTGAAGCATCCTGACCCGACACTGCCTTATGTTCTTGAGGTAGATGCCTCGGAGGTTGCGGTCGGAGCTATCCTATCTCAGCGGCAGGGCGAAAGATCCTTACTCCACCCTGTGGCCTTTTTCTCTCGGAAGCTTACCTCTGCGGAACGATGTGGGTGATCGTGAACTGCTGGCGATTAAATCCGCCCTAGAAGAATGGTGTTATTTGTTGGAAGGGGCTGCTCATCCTATTTTGGTCTTTACCGATCATAAGAACTTGGAGTACCTACGGTCAGCAAAACGGCTTCGGCCTCACCAGGCCAGATGGGCGCTTTTTTTCTCCCGCTTTTCCATGCACATTACCTTCCGCCCAGGGTCCAAAAACGTCAAGCCCGATGCCTTGTCCCGCATGTACCCGGAGGGGGAGGAGTCAAGTCCACCAGTGGCAGTATTGCCTGCCCACAGCTTTCTCCTCTTACAAGAGGACTTGAAATCCCAGTTGAGACGGGCATCTTCCGGTACAACATTGCCTGCCAATCTGAAATTCCAGGAGAAGGAGGGGTTATTTCTTCTGGATGGCTTGGTATTTGTACCACCCGAGGTTCGTCTCAAAGTACTTCAGATGTGTCATGATCATCAACTGGCGAGTCACTTCGGAGTTCGCAAAACGATTGACTTGGTGCGGCGGTCCTTTTGGTGGCCGGGTTTGAGGAAGGACTGCTTATCGTACGTCCGCTCTTGTGTCATCTGTCTCCGTAACAAGACTGAACGATGCCGATCCTGGGGCCTGTTACGGCCGCTTCCCATTCCACCCCGGCCGTGGGATATGATCGGCATGGATTTCATCATGGACTTACCGCCTTCTGATGGATTTACTTCCATCTTCGTGGTAGTGGATCGTCTCACCAAGATGGCACATTTCGTCCCAATGATCGGCACCCCAACCGCCTCTGATACAGCTGGTGCCTTCTTCAAGGAGATTGTGCGCCTCCACGGTCTTCCCAGCAATATTGTTTCTGACCGGGGTGTCCAATTTACCTCCAAATTCTGGCGTGAATTGTGCAAATCTCTTGGGGTTGCCAACAACTTCTCCACAGCGTACCATCCACAGACTAATGGTCATACGGAGCGCACAAATCAAACGTTGGAGCAGTATCTCCGGTGCTTCCTCTCGTTTTCTCAAGATGACTGGGTGTCCTTGCTCCCGTTTGCAGAATTCGCTTACAACAACTCTGTTCATTCCGCCACGTCGCAATCCCCGTTTTTTGCGAACTTCGGATTTCATCCTACTTTCTTACCTACCTTCTGCTCCACCGCCCAGGTTCCAGCGGTCCAAGAACGAATGCAGTTTCTACGGTCCAACACACGAGTATTGCACACGGCAATCACCAAAGCTCAGCGTGACCACAAGACCTGTTATGATCGGAAACGTAGGGGCGAGCTGGATCTCCAGCCTGGGGATAGTGTGTGGCTATCTACCCTTAACTTACGGCTCTCCTGTCCCTCTAAGAAACTGGCCCCGAAGTTACTTGGTTCTTTTCGGTTTCGGAGGAAGATTAACCCGGTGGCCTATGAATTGGAACTACCATCCTCTTTTAAGGTGCATCCCGTGTTGCATGTGTCCCTACTCAAACGGCATGTTCCTAATCCTTTTTCTGGCCGTGGCTCTGGCCCGCCGGCTCCTTCTGTTGTTGATGGGGTAGAGGAGTTTGAGGTGGAGACTATAGTGGATTGCAGACGGCGTGGCGGTCATCTTCAATTTCTAGTTAAATGGAAGGGCTATGGTCCTGAAGAAAACTCCTGGGAACCTGATTCCAATGTTCACACTCAGAAGCTGGTTCAGAAGTTTTTCCAGACTCATCCTCTTACAGCAGCCCGATTGGGCATCCGGAGGTTGCCCATTAGGGGGGGACACTGTAAAGGCACGATTGCTAACCGCATGAATCGCTGCAAACTGCGCATGCGCGAGAATCGCGGCAAACTGCGCATGCACGGGTAGCTGCCAGTATCCTGGGACTATATAAGGAGGAGTCAGCCTCTCTTTCATTGCTGATGGTCTTGTCAGCTTGATGTGTGTATCCTGTGTTCCTGTATTGTTGCTTAAAGCCTGCCTTGACTCGGATTGCCCTGGACTACTCTTTTGCTTGCTGCCAGCCCCTGACCCCGGCCTGTTCCCTGGATATTGAGATTGCCTTACGATTTTGTACCTCGCCTGCCCGACCGGATTTGACCTTGGCTTACTGACCTCTCTACACAGCTGTTCCCACGCAGTGTTCCTTTCCAGTCTACGGCGCTCGTGCTCCTCGTTGCCCTGCGCCCTTCTGTTCCAAACTCCAGGGGTCGCAGGACACGAATCGCAAGAGACGCATCCCCATCTTCCAGTCTCAGCCTCAGGTACGTGATACCCTTGAGTGTCGCACAGCCCACCCGAGAGTCGCACAGCCCACCCGAGAGTTGCAAAGCCCATCCGAGTGTCACTGTCACACAGCCCGCCCAAGTGTCGCACTGCCCACCCGAGTGTCATACAGCCCACCTGAGTGTCAATGTCACACAGCCCACCCGAGAGTCGCACAGCCCA
>NW_017307785.1:350629-367753 GCF_000935625.1 Nanorana parkeri
CCCCCCCCCGAGAGTCGCACAGTCCACCCAAGGCTTGCACAGCCCACCCGAGAGTCGCACAGTCCACCCAAGGCTTGCACGGCCCACCCGAGTGTCACACAGCCCACCCAAGAGTTGTACAGCCCACCTGAGTGTCGCACAGCCCACCTGAGAGTCGCACAGCCCACCCGATAGTCGCACAGCCCACCAGAGTGTTGCACAGCCAGCACAAACTACCAGGCCACCTGAAGACATGACTCTCTCCTTTATATTCTCCCCCTAAACAAATGTGCTGCACGCGACGCTAGAGTGTTCGGGTTTCACTTGAAGAAAAGGTGGCAACCCTAAACTCGAGCGAAGGTAAACAAACCAGGGGTCAAAGCCAGACGGTCAGCACCGTACCAACGTAAAAGACAGAAGCGAATCCAGGAGACAAGCAAAGGTCAAGGGCAGGCAGCAATCAGGTGTGGTCAAGGAAATCCGGGTCAAGGCAAACAGGTAATCAGATTGACAGGAACACAAGCTGAAAGACCGTTCAGCACTGACCCATTGGGCAAGCCAGTTTAAATAGGGCCACCTATGAGGGAGAGACATGTCACTTCCTGTGCGCCACGTTCCGTTGCGTGCGCATGCACAGTAGCAGATGTTTTCCGGCAACCGGGAAGACTGGGACTCTCGCATACGTAGTAGCGTGTGAACTCCCGGCTATGGCCTTACAGGTCTCTATGAAGAGGTCTGGAATGCCCCCTGCCGAGTCAAACCTATAGCTCTGCAATCAGCAAATTTCATGCTCCCTGCTGACTGGAGAGCTCCTGCCCTGACTCAGCAGGGACTGCTGCTTCCATACATAGAGCAATGGTCTCTCTCTAGCATGCTGGCAGGGGACAGGCTTTTTTTTGTAACTCGAGCTGTGGTTACTTTCTAAAGAAAATGAACCGTAAGACTTTGCACACCTTTTGCTTTGATGCACCTGGGATGTTGCTGCTTTGACGTGAATGTGGCTTTTAGGAACTTTCTTGTCTTTCTGGAAATAAAATGCAGCAAACAAAACATACTGCAAAAAATGGCTTCTAGGAACCTGAAGGCAACATTAGTACTTGAACCTGTTAACGCATCTGCCATACGTATCCGGCTGCATCGTACTTTGGTAACTGAACCAACCTCACAACAGAGGCGTAACTAGAACCTTCAGGGCCCCGGTGCAAGAAACCATGAAGGCCCCCCCTCGGGCAGCCGCTTGTTTAAAATTTTAGTGCTGGTGTTCTGTCGAGAACGCCGACCCAGTATCTGCGCTTACGTACAGACGGGTTACTGGGAAAACCGCCATTTATTTACAAAGTATTCGTTTGTAATGGTTAATTGTGACCGGTAATAATATGCCATCCATGAATGAAGGATGGAATATTATTAAGTCACAATAACGATTTAGACGAAATACTTTGTGAATAAATCCCGGTTCCCTCGATAATATTGGTCTGTGCGCAAGCGCAGGTGCTGAGGTCGGCAAATTCGACTACGTCGCCGTTCTCAACATAACACCGGTATCTGCGCTTAGTATCGGGGCATTTTCACCAGTATGAGTACTTGGGAAAATGCCCAGTATTAACACTGGTGTATCCCTACTTAAAAATATAATGCATTGCTGAGACTTGTAGTCCTTCATAGTTGCTGCTATTCTGCATTACTGACTGTATATAGTATAACATGGCAATAGATGGAAGCGCCAAATACAGGGGACTCGATTGTTCCCGCATCTTCATGTTTATCATACAGAAATGACCAGTATGCCTGAGATCACATTGTGATTGTCCCTTTAAAATTGGATGTTTACAAATTGTAGATCAGGGGTGCCCACAATTTTTGTGTTAAGATATACTTTTCAAATGACGAGCTACATAAGATCTACCAACGAAAAAAATAACCTCCCTCGCACTCTCTCTCTCTCCTGGCCATCTCTCCTTGCTCCTCCTCCTGGCTTTCATTCCTCGTTTTCTCTCCTAGCTGTCTCTCCTCTCTCTCTCTCCTGGCTGTCTCTTCGCTCTCTTGGCTGTCTCTCCTCTCTCTCTCTCTCTCCTGGCTGTCTTTCCTCTCTCTCCTGTCTGTCTCTCCCCACTCTCTCTCCTGGCTCACCTTGCTGTATTTTGCAACAGGCTGTGTAAGCTAATATCCTTTGATGTAATACATAGCACTTCAACCACCAGAATCCACCAGAAAGGTGTCGGGGAGCTCGGCTCAGCAGACTCGGGCTAATAGGTAATCATGTGTGCACAGCTAAATAAATATACCAAAATGGAATAAAGGGGCCGCCATTCCCACCCTTCATAATCGACCAGCAGGGCCGGACTGGCCATAGGGCAAACCGGGCACTTGCCCGGTGGGCCGGGCCGGCCCAAACACAATCAACCTGATTGTGTTCGGGCCGGTTTGCTATGCCTGATGGCCGGCTCTTAGCAGAGGCGGCACTACTACACAGTAGACACTAGAGGGAGCTGGTGGGGGATGCCAGAAAACACCTCCTCACCCAGCTCTCTCTAGTCTCTACTCTGTGCTCTCTCCGGAGCTGCTAGCACTGTTCGTGTCCCCTGTCCCGGCCGAGATATTTACATATGAATGGGCCGCGATATGCAAGGTAAGAGGAATGTGCTGGCAGAGCCCAGCATAGATTCTGCAAAGCCCACCAAAATGTCTCAGGTGTGCTGTGCAATACCCTTTGGTGGGCTCTGCAGGATCCGAGGGGGCTCTGCAGTCTGCAAAGCCCACCACAGATCCTGCAGAGCCCCCGGGGATCCTGCTGGGTCTCAGGGGGTCTTTGCAGGATCTGTGGGGGGCTTTGCTTTCATCTCAAGGGGGCTTTGCAAGATCTGTGGTGAGCTCTGCGAGGTCTATGGTGGGCAGAGCCCACCACAGATCCTGCACATCAACCGGGTCTCAGGGGATTTGCAGGATCTGTGTTGGGGTCTATGGTGGGCTCTGCAGGGTCTCAGGTGGGCTTAGCACCCTGAGACCCTGCAGAGACCACCAGAGATCCTTCACAGCCCACCTGAGACCCCACAGAGCCCACCACAGACCCTGCAGGAGTAAGGATGGGCTCGGGCGTGTTCGCAGCTCCACGTGCCGGGCCCGCCACGAAGCCGGCAGCGTCAATCACAGGCACTGAGACATTTCCCGATCTCTGCAGCTGCGGACCAGGAAAATGTCTCACTACCTGTGATCAGCTTCCTGGCGGGCTCGGCACGTGGAGCTGCGAACACGCCCGAGCCCATCCTTAATCAGGAGGAGAAAATTTCCAACTTCTGAGATCTCCAACTACCTGACTTACTTAGAAGTAAGAGGATTGGCCGAGAAGGCTGTACTGCACATGGGCCATCCGCGGCATTTCAAAAATACACATACTACAGATTGTAATAAATATTAAAATGAACTAGGGTCAGACTAATCCAGGACATTATTCATCTAAATTGCCCCGCTCAATATGGCCACTGCTTGCGCCCTTATTGAGTGGGGCACTCAGATTAATAACGTGCTGGATTAGTCTGACCCTAGTTCATTTTAATACTTTATTGCTCTGTAGTATGTGTGTAGGGAAATGCCGCGGGTGGCCCACGTGCAGTAGAGCTTTCTCAACCAAACCTCTTACTTCTAAGTAAGTCAGGTCGTTGGAGATGTTGAGGAGTTGGGGTTTGACAGAACACCGGCTGCCTTTCTGAAATCCCGCTAAATAGTCGGGCTCCTCGGTGGCCACCTGCAACTTCCTCCGCCCACTTCAGCTTCCATAGGCCAGGAATAAGACTGCAGGGCTACCATTGGCAGAGAAAGAGCGGGTCCTGAAGTGAGGGCACAAGGAGGCAGCTGGGCATCATGCTGGACTGGAGGCGTCACACTGCTGATCTCTGCACTCTGCGTTGCACCTCTGACTTCTGTACTCTGCATTACACCTCTGACTTCTGCGTTGACTCGGCTGTGTTAGGTCCCGCGCAGCAGCCTTCTGGGGAACCACACGTTGCCTTCTTACGGGGCTTCCACTGGCTACCTATCTTTCCCTCCTGAGACCCTTTGCCCGAGACTTCAGGCTGGGACCCCGGAGCAGAGCGGCAGCACAAATTATGTACCAAATTCATATACTATTATTCTGCATTGCTGTATAATGTATTACTGGGATTTTTAGTCCTCTATAGCTGATGGTATTATTCTGCATTAGAGTGTAAGCTCCTCTGTACAGAGACTGATGAGACTTGTACAGCACTGCGGTATATGTCAGAGGTTTATAAATGTGTAATAATAGTGTGTGACTGTGCAGGGGACATTAGAGTGTTAGCTACTTTAGTGCAGAGAATGCCATGGGGGTTGGGGGGCCAGTGAGATCCAATTCTCTATAGCAATATGTCTGTGAAGCTTCTCATTCATCCAGGTTACATGGTATATCTGTAAAAATTAAGTCAAGGCAACTGGACTTGCTATATTTTTCTTGAAGACGTTTTACTGGACATCTGACCAGCTTTCCCAATTCAGAAATTTCTGATATGAGAAAGCTGGTTGGATTGCGCTGCCCCTCGATTGCGCTTCTATGTTTGGCTCCGACCCCTGTTGTGAGGGATGTGGCCTGCCAGTGGTCATGTGATTGGGCTGCTCAGTCTAAAATGCCCGGGCCTATTTTTAGTCCCAGTCCGGCCCTGTCGACCAGCATCAGCTTTGAGAGCTACTGATAGATCACCATCTACCTAATGGGCACCCCTGTTGTAGACAATCTGAATCTTTAAAAAGGTGAAATATGAAATAATGATCAAGATCAGAGCTCATGTATCAGACGGACTTTATTATCTCGCATCGGATGATCCTTTTTTATTTCCACATAACGGTCATCCAGTCCCATGTAATGAAGCCGGAGTAACACTTACAAGTCTTGTTCCATCTCCATCCAGTGATTGGACAGTAATAGGAGAAACAGCGACTGATGAGCTCATCTTTCTGCTCTCTCCTCCTAACGGCATGTCCCTTGCACTGTAGCACAACTGGATCCCTGTGCTGTTTCTCCATTTCCTAGTCTGAGCTCAACTGTACAGGCACTACAATAGGCTGAGACCGGGTCAAATTCAAATACTTACACTGATTGCATTAAAAATAAGGTACTTAAGCATGCAATGAACATGGTCATTTGTGCATTATATATCTGTCTGGAGTTCAGTTTTGAGGTTTAATTGGTTCACATACTTTTGTAAGATCTTTCCTTAGGGCAGGTTCTCACCATTTTCCGGACCAGATCTGGAATGCAGTGCATTGCATTTTGCCGGGTTCTAATTTTTTTTCTTTTAGCTTAAATTGGTCTTACAGGTGCATTCCAGTGCGTTTGTATGCAGTTTTTATGCATTCCAGACCAGACAAAATAAGACAAGCAGTATTTTTCTAGTCTGGTCTGGTCTGGAACGGACTGCGCTGGTGTGAACAGAGGCCAGAAGTAGCATTAGGATGCATTTTGGGTCCGGAAACAATCTGGTCTGGATATGATCTGGACATGCTGTGAATGGGCCCTTAAACAGCGTCAGACGTATCTGCGGAATGGATAATTGATTCACAAAATGGGTGCAACATGAAATGATCACATGATTGTCTTAAAGTCCAACTCCGGGGATAATATTCTTGCCGAAGCTCAATAAGTTGAACATTGCCTTTGTAAAGACACCTGCCATAATCAGACCTGCCACCTTCTCATTGTATACATGCGGGAGGAAGTCCAACTACCTTGCAACTGTAAGAGCTGCAGGTTTAATACATCTCAGTGCATACGGTCACATCTCTGTCCCCCCTCCTCCTGACCTATCACAAAGCAAATAGTCTGAGTCTCTGTGGTGATTGGACAGGAGGAGGGTTGGACAGAGATGCAATGGTAGAGCTGAGGTCTATGAAGCCTTCAGAGCTTACAGTCTGAGTAGGCACAGGGGTTCATCAGGAGTTGGACTTCCTCCGGCATGTATATAAGGAGAAGGCGTCAGGTCTGATTATGGCAGATGACTTCACAGCAAAGGCAATGTTCAACTTACTGAACTCTGGAAGGAATATTGTCCCCAGAGCTGGGGACTTTTATACTGTAGTGCTCACCCCTGAAGGAGCCACTGAAATACACGGGTACTTCTGTCTCACCTTTTTCTTCATGAACTGCTCAGGATGGATCTACAGCACATCTTGTGGGATGTTTAAAGTTATAATAGAGCAGGCTAGTCCCTGTAGGATTACTTTGAATTAAAGCGAACAATAATAAATAGATGAATAGAATATAACAATCCTGGTAACTGAGAACAATACGACAAATCAGCGCAATGTCCATATGTAGCACTCACCCCCAAAGGAGCCGCCAGAATAACTCGGGTCATCACTAGTCTGTCTAGGGGTTTTAGTCTTCAGCTGCCCCATTAGCATTTACTGCCCTCTTCTAGTGCCCACAAAGCTGATATCCACTCCAGAAATATAATGCGGAATAACTTTTATTAACATCTCGGGATCAGGATCCTAGACACAGGGCAGCCATCAGGGGGGTACGGCCACTACTCATGTAAGGGGCCCGGGCAGCCTGGGGGGCCCGTCCTGGTCCCTTACATGACTATGGGCCGACGGTGAAGGGCGAGGAGGCGGAGGCCTGACCCTAGCAGCGCAGGGCCCCAGCATTGTCGCTGCAGCGTCTTTAAGACAAGCTAGGGCCCCATCAGCGACGCTGCTCGTCTGATGTCGTACTGGCCGGAAGTGACGTCACGTTAGTGACTGGACCTCACTTCTGGCCGATCCGGCGGCAGACGAGGCCATGTGTGCAGGTAAGAGGAGCTAAGAAGTAAAGGAGGGATGGAAGGGATGCAGCCCTGACCAGCCCACCATAGACCCCTCCAGAGCACACCATAGACAGTCTCAGATGGGCTGTGCAGCATCTATGGTGGGCTCTGCAGGGTCACTCTCAGGTGGGTCCTGCGTCCAGCACGTCACTAAGCCCTGCGTCCAGCACGTCACTAAGCCCTGCGTCCAGCGCGTCACTAAGCCCTGCGTCCAGCGGCGCGGGGGGAGTGGTTGGGGTGGAGCCTGTCCTAAAGCCGTGTAAGGGGCCCCAAAATTTCTGATGGCTGCCCTGCCTAGACATCCTGGGTAGTACAGACATAGGCTCCAGACTCACCAGTCCTTTTTAGCATCTCAGTGTAGATCCATTTGTAGCACAGTAGATAGAATTGTAAGTAGCAGATGAGCAGGGATGAGCACAGATCCTCAGCAGGAGAGACACCAGACTTGCTCCTGAGGTCCACTATGTTCCGAGCATCTCCAGCAGCCATCAGCTTCCCTGGTTCTCCTCCTCTGACAACAGCAGAGGCCTCCTCCAATGCTTGAGGCCTAGTGAAACACTCCCCACACTCCAGCATCCCCACCCCCAGGCCTAGCCTGGGGGGGTGGGGAGGTGGCTGGACAGCACTCAGCCCTGGACTTGTCCATGGCTGGCACAAAAGTGAGCACATGGCAATTACCTTTAGTATAGGTACCCTATCCCAGCATGCAACACTGGTTGAGAGACACCCAGTGGTTGGCTTTTGAATCCTACATACACTCACAGTGTCCCTCATTGGCTGTCCCATTCTACAGTAGAATTACACCCCACCCAGGTAGGTACAATCAATGCCAGACACTGGAATTAACCAGATAAATGCCAACCATAATTCAGTCAGGCTGTCAAGCACAGAAGGTGATGGGGGCAGCAGTATATATATACTGAGTGGCCAGATTATTATGACCACCCCATCAGTACTTCGTTGGGCCACGAGATGACTCCACGAGATGACTTTGTTGCCATGTTTCCTGCATTTACTAACTGGAAGCCCCCAGCTGCCTCCTTGTGTCTTCACCCAAGCCAGGTACCGCTCTCCTGTAGTCTCCAGCCAATGGTGATCCTGCAATGTTCCTCCTATAGCAGATGAAGTGGGCGGAGGAAGCTGCAGGTGGCCGCCAAGCAGCCCGATCACTGAAGCGGGCGCATAGTAGTGACAGCTGAACAGATTCTTCCCCTTTCTCTGTCGCTGCAGCCGCTGCAGACCCCCTCTGCCTACAATCCCCGGGACATACCTCAGTGGACCCCTCAACCGCCTTGGGCCCCAGGGCGGCCGCACCGGCTGCAGGTCCGCCCCGATCCCTTTGTTAGGCTCCCAGGAACACTCCCGCTAAAGTCTGGACCAATCAAGTCTCTGCAATAGTGTGTACTCTTCAAGAAACAACAGCAATACCTCCGATACAATACTTTTACTTATTAAAGTATTTTTACTTTATTAAGTAAAAATAGACATGACAAAAGATGATTCGTCCAATCAGTGAACAGGAAACTGATACAAACTTCTAACTTCAAAGATGTTTTGTGCACATAAGACCTCTCATACAGTCTGCTGTTTATTGTCTGCATCTAATGTCTGTGGCTGCATTGTGCCGAATGTTCTTCATTGTCCCAGACGTTTATAAAAAGACCCAACAGAGGAGTAGAGGATGAGAAGTTCTGAATTGGTCTGTACAGAGACGGAGATGGATGGAGATGGGTGGACGGTCAGATCTATAATACCGACCTGTAAGTGACTCTTCATCTACACTGAAAATCCGAATGTTGTTCATCCAGAAAATGATGAAAACTCATCACTAATCATTGTTATTTATTACCCAGACCTCAGATATCAGAAGAATCCTCAGGAAACTGTGTACGGATGCATATACTTGTTGGATATAATATTGATGATTGTCAATCCAATCACAGCTGGATTTGTCAAAAGAGAGTCCTGAAAATCTGACAGTTACTTCACAATGTACTGACACTCTGTACACTGCCACAGTCTGTCTAATAAAGGTGCTCCGAAATGTATCTGTGACTAATAAACTGCTCCTGATTAGTAGTATATAGAAGATAAAAAGAAAGATAACATTGTCTGATATACAGTACATAAGTTCAATTCACAAGAAGCGACAAGGACATGGCATTTCTGGCAGGATCAACAGATGTTTTCTGTACATGCCAAAAAATATCTTAGCCTAAAATGAAAACTAACGCAGCCACAACATCTGAGGACCGATAAGCTGCAGAAAGAGATGTGAGCAAGTGTGAGCTTGTTTTAAGGCTTTATGTAGCAGTGATCTGGGAGGCTGCAAAGCCACCCAATCACATTTACATGGTGGCAAATTCCTCAAAGCATTACTGCCTTTCGTGGTACACTATGTTAACGCCACCAGAATAAATGGTACATGAACCTTTTGTTAGTGCTGTGCACCATAGTGCTGCATTGGGGTACAGTGCCTACTACTGCAAAATTAATGACATCACAACACACTGCAACACAGTTGTGCATATCATATTGCATATGATTACGTTGTGGTATATGCCTGGCATCTAGTGGTAGATTAGTGCTACTACAACTTGTGTTTCTTTGTGCATTTGGTATTTTCCTCTGTTCCCCTCCTGTTTAAAGTCAGTTGGTATAGTCTTAGATAGCTCCTCCCTTCTTCTTCCATGTTCCTTCAGTTTATTGCTAATTTCCTTCTTCCAGAGATCATTGTCTTTTTACACTTCAAATGACCAACAGCATCCTCTTTAAATTGCTTTGAGAAATAAAACTGTGTTGATTTAAGCTTCTGTGTCTTATTGGATAGTTAGACTGTCTGTAGATTGCGCTGATTCAGCAGTTGACCATACTAACTGGAAGGATCAAGGTCGAAAGGAACTATGTCAGAGGACGAATCGGTTCTTTATACAAAACCTCAGTCAATTAGAGAAAATGTTTGAAGAACAACCAAAAATCTGTGTCAAGTCAATAACACAACAGTAACAATAAGTGTGCACTTGATGAAATACCTTTAGTTTTCTTTTCCATTCAAACTGGGTCTGGAGGGAGCAGCTCAGATTATATGATGATAGTGTGTTCAACCCAATAGACATGCAGGTCCAGCTGCTCCTTTTCCAGGATTGGAACTGAGCTCACACATCAAAAGCATATTCCACTTTTTGTGCCCATAATGTAATAAGAAAAAAATTATGTCTATTATGTCTATTAAGCATTTTGTATTGGAGACTGCAAAGCATTGCAAATGTGATCAGTGGATGGTGGGTACAATGCTCGGCTTCTGCAAACTGTTTCTCCAGCACCGGTCCATACTGGGGCTGAAGGAAGTTATCAATGGAATACATGTAATGTGACATCATTAAATCATATTTTCCATTGAAATCGGATTGAGTATGGAGGGGGGTTGAGGGTCGTTGGGCTGTGGATTGTTCCACACTAAATATTGTATTAATGGTGGAATTAACCTTTACATTTCTAAACTGACCTTTAAACCTGAATGATTTTGCAATATTTTCTGCTGTCCCCACAGCCTGGGTTGAGTTCTGTGTGATCCAGAGAACATGATTGTCTGCCTCACACAGAACCCATCTCTGGCCTCTACCAGGTCCAGGAATGTTCCAGAAGCAGCGGTTAGGTGGTACCCGGAGGGAGGACGCTAAGGTTCATAGGTAAAGGTCTGAGGTTTATATTCATTAGGTGATGCAGTGAGGGGGGGGGGGAGTGACTTCACTCTAGAGGTTAGATCCACTTTATATACAAGCCGGATAATTCAATAAACCTACAGCAAAGTTCTAAGTTGTACAATGAATATAACCCCCAACAGCTTGTGATCAGAGCGATAATGAGCATAATCCATAGAGACCCATGACAAGGGTATTTTCAGAGGGACCCCCTCTTCTACTGTGACCTCCCCCCACCCCCACTCTCCTCAAAATAAGGCACTCCAGACTTATATGGATTTTCAAAGGCCACAGCAGCCACTTGTATTTTTTAATAACCATAACAAAATAAATACAAATTTGAATAGAAAAATAACTCTGCTATATATACTCAAAACAATTAACCATTTTTTAGTTTAAACCCAGGTTTCCGGATCCCTGAAGGCGCTTCAAATAACTAGAATGCCGTCCCATACCTGTATCTGCGGTTTTCGATATTACTAATAGGGCCCCCAGCCGCAAACCACTGCCTCGGGGACCAATATCTGTTAACCGCAGACACTTCACCGCCAAAACTAAGTGGTCAAACCAACTGACCACCACTTAAAGGACACCACACCTATGATGGGTCACCAATCCTTGTCAATAAACCCACGGCATCCCTAACGCCTTCAAGGACCCCAAACCGCCAACAGACTGCTATGACTAGATGCAACCCCAACCCACTCAAAACAGTCCAAAACACAGCAATAAAGGAATGAGCAAAAACGATCGAACCCTCCTCCAGGGCGGGCGGGAAATTCCTCGTCTGCTCCCGGTGTCTTCTCTTCCAGAATGATCCTGGGATCCACGTGCCGACCCTTTCTGGTAATCCCACCTCCCTGTGGACCTCCTACAAACTGGTAAGCCACCCCTTCTCCCAGCTTCCTGTACTTTTTAACCCTTTACCCTCTGGCTCCCCTTCTCACCCTGTCATGTTGCCATTCCGCCCAATTCCCTCTTTTCCTTGCGTTCCATGACTCTCTTGACAAGGGTATTTTCAGAGGGACCCCCTCTTCTACTGTGACCTCCCCCCACCCCCACTCTCCTCAAAATAAGGCACTCCAGACTTATATGGATTTTCAAAGGCCACAGCAGCCACTTGTATTTTTTAATAACCATAACAAAATAAATACAAACTTGAATAGAAAAATAACTCTGCTATATATACTCAAAACAATTAACCATTTTTTAGTTTAAACCCAGGTTTCCGGATCCCTGAAGGCGCTTCAAATAACTAGAATGCCGTCCCATACCTGTATCTGTGGTTTTCGATATTACTAATAGGGCCCCCAGCCGCAAACCACCGCCTCGGGGACCAATATCTGTTAACCGCAGACACTTCACCGCCAAAACTAAGTGGCCAAACTAACTGACCACCACTTAAAGGACACCACACCTATGATGGGTCACCAATACTTGTCAATAAACCCACGGCATCCCTAACGCCTTCAAGGACCCCAAACCGCCACAGCGACACAAGCGGAAACCTACGCTTGAGAGCCCCGCCACAACCACAAGGCCCTCTGCACACCATCTTGGAGCCCCAAGAACCACAGGTCTGTACCCACCGCATTAAGGTGGACCCCATCCCCACGCAGGTACTGCCGCGTGTCCACTTCCAGTTCGCGATGGCGAACCACCACACCACCATTACGTGCCACAAAGCGCCCCACCTCCTTGTTGATCTTGATGCGAGCTTTGTTCAAACTCGCCACCGAACGCGCCATGCGCCACGAAGTGCGAGCCACTATGTCCGACCAAACCAATACCAGACCAGGGAAAGACGCCAGCAAACGCAAACAATCGTACTTAATGTCGCGAATCAATTCCCGCATGGAACGCTGGCCCACATCGTTCCCCCCAGCATGTATCACCAGGACGTCTGGTGTTCTATCCAACCCGGCAAATCGGGTCACCTCTGGGACCACCCTACTCCACACCATGCCGGGAACCCCGATCCAACGGACGACCGCCTCACTCCGCGGGACCCCCAGTTGTCGGCCGTTGGGCCGAACCTCCGCCCTCTTGGCCCCCCAGAAGACAAATGAATGTCCTAAAATCCACACCAGCCGGGGTTGGGAACCTGTAACAACAGAAAAGACAAACAACAACTACCACCAACAAGTAACTGCAAACTCCCCCCCATCACAAACAAAAATTAAATAATAAAAACAAAAAACATCCCCCAACAGCACAGAAAGGAAACCAAACAGCACACAGAAATTCGACCACCCCCCACCACATTACAGACGATGCGGACGGACATACAGCCGATACCGATCCGACTCCCATCTCCCTATCCTACGGACCGTGTTCTCATCCAAACCCCACCGCGAGGCCTCCGTGGCCGCACCGATGCGAAAACATCAGTTACTGCCCTAAAGGAGCAAACAATCTAATGTCCATACGAGGTCATACAAACACTATGAAGCACAGGGTGTTCTGATCTTCACATTGTGTTTCTTGGTTAGGAGTTTATAATACACAGATCTCAGCTTGAGTGACCACACAGGAAATTGGGGCTGTCAGAGCAGTCACACCATGTACAGTGAATGTTCCATGATACATAAAGCCAATTAGACTGGTCACCACAGTACAGCAGGTCAGGACTCTCTCTGTGTTATCAGACATGGAGACGGCAGGTAAGAGGCTCTTCTGCGTTATTGTAGAAATGATTGTTGGGATTTAGGATTCATTCCAGGACAGTGATCACCGATATTGGCACTGAAACTGATGTCACATGACTCAGAGAATTTGGATCCCAAGCTTCATTGTTCTGGTGCAAGATATTGATAAGAGGATAAAATGTGAATATTGTGGGCGACAGCCGTGTCTGTCCTTTAAATTAGCCTTCAAAATGTTTTCCTGATGGAAGTCATATTTCATCATTACAGCTTTTTATAATGTACCAGTAATTTACACAGCGTCTTACATACTGTACATTCATAACAGTCCCTGCCTTCAAGGAGCTTACTTGACGTCCCTAACGTCCCTATGTTACATAGTTACATAGTTACATAGTATTTGAGGTTGAATAAAGACATTAGTCCATCAAGTCCAACCTATAGGATCTCATTCTAGGAGTACCTGTACCCCTGTATATTACGGTCTCTTAAAAAATCGTCCAAAAGTTTCTTGAACAGCTCCACATTATTTGCTGAAATCACCGCCTGTGGCAGTGAGTTCCAGACCCTACCTGCTCTAACTGTGAAGAACCCCCATCGCCCCTTTTGCTGGAATTTTTTTTCCACCAATTTTAGGTGAAAGTTAGTCAGGCAGGAACGATCTTTCCTGAACCCATGCTGATTGTCATTAACTATCCCCTTTTCCTGAACAAAATCTACCAAATAATCCTTTATATGTAAAGTACAAGATTTCATATGAATACACTCCTTTAAAGTACAAGCTCACCTTTAAAAAAAATAGCCCCCTCAATACATAGATCTTGATTACCAACTAGTGATGAGCCGAACACCCTCGTGTTTGGTTCGAATTCGAACTTTAGAACATGAAAAAAGTTCAAACTCGAACTCAATGCAAGTCAATGGGGGTAGAACTTTGAAAATTAGCCATAAAGGTGTTTGGGGATCCGGGTGCTGCCCTGGGGGACAGGAATCAATGAAAAAAACACTTTAAAAAAATACTGTTTTTAACCTCTTGCCGTCCGCCCGTTAAGAAAAAACGGACGGACGGCTGACTCCTATCTGCGGGTTGGCGTCTCCAGACGGCATTTTTTTCCTGCTCGCGCGCGCCCCCTAGTGCGCGTGCACGGACAGGAAAGACATAGAGATTTTTTTGGAGGAACCTCACCCCCAAAAATGGAGAAAGAAAAACGTGGGGTCCCCCCTTAAATTCCATACCAGATCCTTAATCTGAGCACAGGCCTGGCAGGGCAGGAAAGGTGGGGGACTAGCGAGCCTCCCCCCCTCCCTGCAATACCAGGCCACATGCCCTCAGCACTGGGAGGGTGCTTTTTGCAGGGTCACCCCTGGAATAGCACCTTGTATCTGTGCCGATGGGTACAAGGGCCTCTTCTCCACAAGTCCTGGGGCATTAGTAGTTGGGGTGCGGGCAGGGGGCATAATCACGTCAGGGTACCCCCTTAATAAAGGGGCACCCAGTGGCTTGTGGGGTGCTCGGCGGGTGAACAGCCCACCAAATGCCCTGACAGTTCGCGTGTTCTCCGCTCGACTTGAAAATAGAGCCCATCCCTAATTACCACCTACCCACAGATCTGTACTTACCTCATCCAACATCGCAATGTCTGCTGCTTGACCAGAAACATTGTAGTTGCTTTCATCCGTGCAATAACATCACATCGACTTGAATTGGCCATTCCTGTATTGGAAAAGCAAGAGGAAAAGTTTTTTGTTTTTTTTAACAGAGAATATCAGATTTGCTACATTGTGACCTTTTTTCAGGTTTCTTTCACCATGTACACATATAACCCTTCCAAATAGAAAAAAAGCAAGTCTGGAAAATGATTCTTTATTATTAATAATGTAGCGCTACCCCCGTAGGAGCCGCTGGTAGTAACGGGTCTTTCTGTCCCCCTACACCAATGCACCGCCCAATTGGTGGATCCACAGCTCACAACACATCTTTGTAGAGTTTTTGTAAAGGATTTAATGGCTGAATAACACAAAATAGTCTCTGAATAATGTAACAATAACACACTATACAATATGAGGTAATCAATGCACTCTGACACCCAGGGACTGCGGCTATCTATTGCCTAGACGTAGTCCTGCGAGGTCAGACTGTCTCAGAAGTAAATATCAAGTTAGAGAAATCCCACAACAATATCTCCCTTTGGAAGTATCACACCCCTCTAGACTACTGGCCAGTAGTAATGTCCTAGGCTAGCCAACTTTGGGGCCCATACTGTGTAGCAGATGTGTAAAAGTACAGTGTCAGTTTGGACCCATAGGCCTCTCACCACTCCTAGGGTTGTCTGGAAAGATTTTTTTTTTTTTTGGTTTCATATATTTTTATTTCCATATACATGAATATAAACACACATACATACATTCTGGGCACAGACATATCTCAAAGACTTCATATCAAAGGGAAAACAATTCAGAAACTTAACTGACAATCTCTATATATTTGGCAGAAGCTTCTACCTTACTTTATTACAACATAGACATGGCGATTCCCTTTATTTTACAGAACCTCTTATTGTCCATTTCTACTGTTTTACCCATTTCTCCCATACAATCTAAATCTCTCCTCAGTTGTGGAGGGGAGGGAAGTCCAGGTATTATAGGGATCCATGTAACCCCTTCCTTATTAACTAATCTCCCATATGTGCAGTTCTATAAAAATATTTGTGCTTTCAACCTTCTATCCCCTAGGTGTGAATTCCTTTATAATATATTCCCCTTAATTTCTTTCCCCCCCCCTACCCTAACATATCTATTCATGTGAATATATTCCCTATTTCTATGTGAACCCCTTGAGTATATTTATAAACCTGTGAATAACCCACTATATTTCCCCCACTTGTGATGGGAACTATGGTACCCTTTAACCTTACTTCTAACATGCTCATCATCCAACTGTGGAATCTAATTATCACCACTCCTAGGGTTGTCTGGAAAGATGATGTCTTTCAGCAACAGATAGAAATCCCTCTTTCGTCAGGGCGACACTTAGGAGGAAGGAGAAGTAATCTATTGCCTCTTGCAACACATCATCGCTCGTCTAGGGTTTCCTGGGACACATCACCGCTTGTCTAGGGTCTCCGTCATGATCACCGCTGGCTCCGTTCACTTCCACTCACACTGCTGGGCTCACTCGATCACTCCAGTGGCTTGATCGGCCACACGACCAGGCCGCAATACTTCCGCCAATGACGCGTCACTAGGCCTCCCTGTAGGCACTCAATTACTGTCTCTTTAGCTGCTGGCAACCGGACAATAGTCTTTATATACTGCGGTACAGAGCCTGTTTGTCTCGGTCTGTCAGAGGCGATCACACAGCTCTATTACAGGCAGTCTCAATTCACCTTGTCTCACATAGATCTGGACACTTCAGGTCCCGGTCCCAGACTGAGCGCGCTCGGTAGCTGCAGCCCCTAGTCCCCTTGCTTCCTCTCGCACAGCACCCTGGGTGATGTAGTTCTCAATGTCCTTTCAGCAATGTATCCATCTCTGCTCTGTACTACAATCTCCACAAGTCTCCGCCTTTTCTTCCACACAGAGGCAATTAACTGTTCATAGTCAGAATCCACATCTCATAGTAGCACATGTATATAACTATATAGGGGCTACAATAATAATAATAATTGTTTAAATGGCGGGTCTGTAGGTGAAGGCCCCAAGTGTGCTGTAATTCCACCCGCTGTCCTTTACATCACTAGGGGTCACAGCAGGTGGAACCACAGCCACAGCAGCTGACCAGAAAACCAACACTCCCGGAAGTGAGTACCATGTTGTTGGACCAATAACAGCCATTAACTCATAAATATGAATGGGCAGAAAAGTGTAGAAGTGAAATCCCAGTTACATCCCTTCCTCCTCCATTAAGTCAGGCAGGGTTTGCTACACCTCCAACTTTTCCCAAAACCTATGAGTACAAGTGTGATGACAAAGGACAACCCCCCC
>NW_017307785.1:368935-374784 GCF_000935625.1 Nanorana parkeri
CACCCCCTGCCACTCCCCAGTTATGGTGACCTTTTTAAATTAGTATGTAAAAAGATGATTGAATAAACCCATAAAATTCTTTTTTTCACCACTACTTTTCCTTTATATTGACTTTGCAAAATAATGTAAAAATAACAATGTAATAATATAGAGCCCGGATGAAAGGTTTCTTATAGATATCAGAGGAGGGCTGGCTTTGGAGGACAGAGGGATTTGGTTCCAATAGACCAGGGGTAGGCACCTCTTGCCCTCTGGCTGTTGTGAAACAAATATTCTATCATGCCCTGCATATCATGCCTGTGGCTGTCAGAGTCTTCTTAAAGGATTTGCAGTTTCACAACAGCTGGAGTGCGGAGGTTGCCTACCCCTGCTATAGAGGGATGAAAGGGTTTGGTTCCAAGAGAGGGACAGTCCCTCCAAATGGAGTACAGCTGGGAGGTATGGGGTTGTCTCCTGTCTCTACATAGGACTGGAAGCCACCATTGCTCTCCCTTCCTGCCCTCTATGTCCTTTCTCTGAGTTTGTACCCAGGCAGGACAGGAAGTCAATGGGCTCTGCAAATACAATGCAATGTACTAAGCGCAGGGGTGTCAAACTCAATTTAATCGTGGGCTGCATCAACATTATGGTTGCCCTCAAAGGGCCTGTAAGACTATATAAATGTATCTAATCTTTATCATAATTGCCTCTGCATTCCATTATCACTGGTTTTAGTAATAACTTAATACCTAGATCTGAAAGTAGAAGTCTAGGAAATGGCCAGGTGGTCTGAATTCGGCCCCTGGGCCTTGAGTTTGACACATGTGTATTAAGGGATTAACCACACTGGCATTTCATGTCTTATACATCAATATTGATAATCTCCACAGATAAAAACAGGAAGAAACTCTGGCTGCCTTCCTGGAAAGGGTTCATTATAACCCTCCTTGTGGGATCCAATATCATCCTCATCCGCATCATTGGAGCGCTGGGTAAGTTCTATGCTGGACACAATTACCTTTTATGAAGGGAGAGTCCATGGGACTCATTGATCAAACTGGCTGAAGATAGAACTGTCTGTTTAGCTCACATTATCTGATCGGTTCCTTCTCTTTATTCCTCCAGTATGATATTTATGAAATGTAGAAGCTGACTGGGTGTTATAAGGAAACAAGGAACGTCCAAAACAACTCAATGTCACCAATAATCGATGGTCCTTCTAATGTGTATTTGTTTAATTGTACGTGTTATGTCACCTCTCTCTGTCTTCCAGTTCATGAAGGTCAGTTGTTGGAGAAATCGTATATGAACAGCACCCAGACTCTGGCAGGTATGTTTATTTTTGTTGGACACAGCCTCGGGGATTATTAAACCGGCAGCTCCATAATGACGAAACCTATTAATAGATGAATGTGATTTTCATTCAAGAAACTCCAATTATTCCAAAATTGAATGTTAAATTCAAATAACATTTTGGACGACATTTGTCTCTGATGACATTATCGAATGTACTGAAGAGAATGTTTATAGGAAAGTTCACGTGAAAATCTACCAGTGTATGACCAGCTTTAGACTGTGGGAAGATTGGGCTGCACTGTGAGGCCTCACACTCTACTGCATGACATTGTATTGTCAATCTAACACAAGGAGAGAGCACAGGGGTGAGCTGCGGCTCCTTCATTAATCCAGCCATAGGTTAGGGAGGTCCTTGACCAAGCTGTATTACTTTAACTGTAGCAGAAAACAGTGGGAACAACTTAGGGGTCTATTCACTAAGCTGCCGAGGGCAGCCGAGTGAATGACCGATCTGAAGTGAAGTGAGCCCAACACTGTTCGGCTATTCACTTCAGGCTGGTACGGCTGATTTCAGCCGTACATCGGCTGAAATCAGCCGTACATCGGCTTGCTTCGCGTGGCTTCGGGTGGGCCGAGCATGCTCAGCATGTTCGGCCGACCCGAAGTGCAGAAGGAGTTCGACTCAGCCGATCCAACATCTGGATCGGCTGAGCTGAACCTCCGGCAGGCTACTCACTGCTGTTCGGGCTATTCTTAAAGATGTCGAACAGCAGTGAGAGAATAGCCGAATGCCGCTGCTCTCCCGGGCGGTCTGGAAGTCTCCTGCTCCCGGCCACCCAGGAGAGAAACACTGCCGTGTCTTTTTTTTCTTTATTCTCACAAGAGCGATGTCAGAATATATATAAAAAAAGAATTTTTCCCATTGAAAAGCATTTGTACATTACTATTGGCTATTAGCACCTCTGTGGGTTGAGTTAGCGGTATTAGCGGCTACGCGTTTCGAGGGTAACCCTCTTTGTCAAGCCTAGGAGCGGTTTCCTGACAAAGAGGGTTACCCTCGAAACGCATAGCCGCTAATACCGCTAACTCAACCCACAGAGGTGTCTCACCACACAGCACAGCTCGCTTAGACCCACGAGCACCGATCCACACAGTGTGTTTAACCCTCCAACGTTCGCGCCATACACCGCACTGATACTCACTTTAGTGCGGTCTCTAATTGCCGGGCAAGATCTCTCCCCCTACTTTCTCCAAGTGCCGCGGCTCGGCCTGGCCAGCCGAGGACGCGTTCTGGGGATACCCTGGACACTCCAAATCGGTAGTATACTGACTACCATCGTCACCCGAAAGTAAATGCAGGGATTCTGGTTGCTCATCTGTGACAACACAACCGTAAGTCACACATTTACCATTTCAATCCTAACCTTTTAGCCAGTCACAGCAGGCTGTGCAGCACTTACGTATGTATTAATTATTTATCCATGGGTCATCCCAGGTAGTTGCACTCTTCTTTGTACTGTGTCAATATTAGACAGTTGGTGACCATTCTTTATTACGTGCCCCGGACCTCTAGGGTGACCTCCTGCATCTGATTTATTCATTAGTCAGCAGTTGTCTTGTGTATGGGCCGTTATATCAGGTGTGCATTGCATAAAGACAGTCCATTGAAATAAATGGGCTTCCAACGCCCCCCAACATGCTGAAAATCAAATATGTACTTTTCTTCTTCCAACTCAACGCACCATGTGATTTCTTGCATTGCCGTACACTACATTGCAAGTACATAGAATTAGTGAATTTGGGTGCTATTCAAAATCAAAATGAGCGGCACCACAACGCAGCAATGCATGTTATATTACCAGGACACAGAACTTTAAATGGGCCCTAAAGGAAATTCCACTTTTTACTTTACTACATGAAGTCTTCTTTTGGTATTTAGAGATATGTTTCACCTTCACTGACCTGAAGCACTTTCACTCTGCTAAACCTATACAGCTTCTACTGTTCATATACATTGAAGATCTCCACATATGTTTTACACCAGCAAGATAAATATACAGATCCTGAGATAAGACTTGTGTCATATTTCCATTGTTTTCTCTGTTTGTAGATCAGCTCTGTGATGGGGAGATCAGGATGATGGAACTGAGGGAGCAGCTCTGTGAAGACAGCAATAGGGAATCTGGTGGTATGTCCTGTTAGCTTCTGACCATATTATCTAATCATGTGGAGAATAGACGGAACAATAGAGGAGGGGAAGGAGTTTTTTTAAGGCATATCAATTGGGGCTTTTGAGTGAAAGTGAAGTGGTTCAGGGATTAAGAGCAGCAGAAAAGCTTTTCTTTAAGTATATCTAAAACAATGAAGAAAAATCCATTCATTAATGTGGTGGCTCCATTAAGTGCTGCAATAGTGGGTAAAACATGCTCTCCTGGCGGCATGCTGGATAGTCAGATCACTGTCCTCCCATACAATGCAGAGACTCAGCTCTCCAGCAGCCCGGCACTTCCCTCTGCACACTGTTCCAATCAACAGCTCTGTCCAGGAATCTAGACGACTGTTGATTGGAAGTTCAGGGGGGAGGGTTGGACCCCTAGAGAGCCAAGCCGCTGCTTTTGTGTAAGAGCAGCGGACCGCCTCTCCAACACGCTGCCAGTAGGGGGTATTTTAACCCTTGCTGCAGCACTTAGCAACTAATGAAAACGTAAAGATCAGCCTAATAACAGAGATAACAGAGCAAATAAGAGAAGTTCATTGTTGGGGTGGATTTATTTGATTTCATTTTCTAATAGTTAGTGGGGGTCAAATTCATGTTCGATTTTGACCGTAGTGCTAGAGAAATTGAAGGGAGAAAAGTTTTTCTTGTATGAACCAAATTCTAACAGTGCATGTGGTTATTGTTCGAGGAAAC
Source organism: Nanorana parkeri (assembly GCF_000935625.1). Taxonomy (NCBI): domain Eukaryota; kingdom Metazoa; phylum Chordata; class Amphibia; order Anura; family Dicroglossidae; genus Nanorana; species Nanorana parkeri. The sequence goes on from NW_017307785.1 coordinate 373,122, forward strand.
TCCATTCATTCCAAAATCAAAAGTTAAAACCAAACAACATTTTGAGAACAGTCATCAAGTCTCTGATGTCATTATCATAATATTCTGATGAGATTTTTCGTATGGTCATGTATGACCAGATTTATTTTTATTACACAGGATTTATATAGCGCCAACAGTTTGCACTGCGCTGTACAAAATGGAAGGAGACAAAACAATTACAACACAATTTCAGTACAAAGGGGTTGGGAGGGCCTTGCTCATGAGAGGTTACAATCTAGTAGGGGGGCAAGTGATACAAATGGCAATAATTGTGTGGGATGAGTTAGTGGAAGACGTAGCAGGATAGTTGAGGTGAGATAGGCGTTCCTAAGGAGATGAGTTTTCAAGGATCGCCTAAAGGTGGACAGAGTGGGACATAAGCGGACAGGTTGGGTAGGGAGTTCCAGAAGATAGGAGACACTCTGGAGAAGTCCTGGAGGTGGCTATTGGAGGAGGTGATGAGAGAGTTGGAGAGCGGGAGGTCTTGGGAGGAGCGGAGAGGATGGTTTGGGTGATATTTTGAGATGAGGTTGGTGATGTAGCTGGGGGCAGAGTTGCAGCGTTAGTCTGCTGGTGATCACATTGTGGCCCCACAAGCAAGAAAACATCTGTACAGGGTGAGATGATGAATATAAAATGTAATGTATACGTTTTAAGAATCACAATAAAATAACATTGATACAATCCCATTATAGAATATCTATAACTATCTTCCTGAACGTGTACACATTGTATAACATTCTCTTGCAGGGTGCGCGCTGTGTCCCTATGGATGGTTGCGGCACAATGAGAATTGTTATTACTATTCATCTGACGGAGATTACAGGACATGGAATGAGAGCCGGGAGGAGTGTGATAGGATGGGGGCCCATCTACTGGTCATGGAGGACCCGGAACAGCAGGTATAGTATAACATGGCAAAAGATGGAAGTGCCAAATACAGGGGACTCGAATGTTCCCGCATTCAGGGCTGGATTACCCACAAGACCACCGAGGCCCAGCCCCGGGGCAACAGGGAGTAGAGGGGCAGCAGGGGTGTGGGTTTCCTATCTCCTGTCGCCCGGGAAATGCAGTTCTGGGCGACGGGCGGGTAGTTTTTTTCTACATTTAGCACTGCTTTGGGCAAGCAGAGCTAAATGAAGAGCGGGGAATGCCAAGGTCACTTGTAATTAACCTGCTCGTCCATCCTCTCCTGCCGCCCCCCTCTATGGTCCGCCCCCACCTCTGGCTGCCTCTCCCTGCTGGCCGCCGCTTCTTGGGGACTCTGGACCATGGCAAGGTAGTGTAGGATGGAGAGCGGGTAAACACTAAGACGGGAGAGCTGCACTCGCAGCCCTCCCATCTCAGCTGTCACAGGAGTTCCAGCGCAGTACTTTGCTCAAACTCCGTTATTGGAGGTGACAGGTTCAATAAAGAGAACCTGTCACCTCCAAATGCTATCACACATGGGCTTGTTAACTCCTATGTGATAGCAATAAAGTTAAGTGGAAAAAAAAAATTTAATTGATAAAAAGTTACAAAAGAAATAAAATAAATAATAATTGAAAAGTAAAAGATAAAAAAGAAATAATTAAAATAAAATAATTAAAAAATAAAAAGTAAAAAAATAATAATACAAACATTAAAACAAACCCTGTCACCC
>NW_017307785.1:374861-390027 GCF_000935625.1 Nanorana parkeri
TCACACTGACTGTCCCTTTACAATTGGACATTTATAAATAATAGATAATATGTATCTTTAAAAAGGTGAAATATGAAATTATCTTCAAGATCAGAGCTCATCTGTCAGAAGGACTTTGTTATCTTTCATCAGTTGATCCTTATTTATTAATGTCCACATAACGGTCATCCAGTCTGATCAGGGCGGGATTTCCGCTCACTCTGCTGCCTCAAGGCCAGGTTCCCCAATGCATCCCCCCTCCCCACCAAATCCCCCCTCCAATGGAGAATAGCAAACAGATGGGGGGGGGGCAGCAGGGTTGGTTTACATTTTTATTATTATTTTGTACTTTTTATCAATTTTTATTTTTCATTTTTTTTAGTTTTGTTTTTTACTTAACTTTATTGCTATCAAACAGGAGCCCCTGTGTGATAACATTTAGATGTGACAGGTTCTCTTTATTGTACCTGTCACTTCCAATACAGGAGTTCCAGCACTGTACTGTGCTGGCTCTCCTGTGACAGCTGAGAGGGGAAGGCTGCGAGTGCAGCTCTCCGGTTTCAGTGTTTACACGGAGCAGAGCGGTGAATGGACGTTCTCAGCTCTGCTCCCCATCCTGAATGCACGTGCCATGGTTCGGGGTCCCCAGAAGAGCGGGGGACCCCAAACACCACAGCGGGGAGAGGAAGTCGGAGGTGGTGGCAGAAGATTTGCAGCTTCCCACACTGTACATTTAGCTGTGCTGGAGATCAGTAAGTTGAACATTGTCTTTGCTGTAAAGTCATCTGCCATACCCAGAGCTGCCGCCTTCTCCTTGTATACATCCGGGTGGACGTCACGACTGCCAATGTACCTCTGTGCCCGCTCCGGCTGTAAGCACTGCAGGTCTCATAGACCTCTGTTGCAGGGGCGTAACTAGAAATCACAGTGCCCCATAGTAAGATTTTGTATGGGGCCCGGTGATTTCTAGTTACGCCCACCTGATAACCCAAACAGCCCACCTGAGGGTGACCCTGCAGAGCCCACCATAGACTGTCTATGGTGAGCTCTGCAGGGTCTCAGGTGGGCGGTCAAGCCCTCTTACCTGTCTGCCCCGATCCTCTGTTCGCCTCCTTTCCGCCACAATCGCTGGCGGGCCCTGTGACGTACGCCCGGCCCAAACTCGCTGTACATCAATCCCACGTGACCATACACCAGTCTGAACCGAGCGTGAGCGTCACAAGGACGTGGCGATACCACTCTCAGCCTCACCCTGCGCAGAGATTTCCCAGCTCGCAGGACACAATCTCAGGCCAGCAGACTGAGAGCGATCGTCACCAGGGTTGGTTAACTCCGCAGTTAACCCTTTACCCACAAAACTTCCACTGCCACCATGTATTTTCCGGAATACAAACCGTGCCCAGCAAATGCTGCGACAATTCAAAATACTTAAACAATGCCTGTGATGCTGCTGTCCTCTCAGACAGGAATATGACAGGAGTCACTATACAGTAGCACTCTTCAAAGAGCAAGGATACTTTAAGTTCGTATTTAGAGCGTAGAGATAAGCTTAACGATTTTTAATATCGTCCTTTAATAAAAGAAACAGTGCAGAAAATATACAGAAAAAGAGAATAAAAGAGACACAATATATATACAACAGCAAAATAAAAGGGAATAAAAGAAGAATACTCAACAGTCCTGGAATTGTGAGTTCTGACAGAGTTCAGAGTCCAAGAAGAAAAGTGGAAGTCTGCCGGGCTCTTCTTCAAGCCGACTTCCAGCAGATAATGTCCAAAGATTAAAGGGGAACTCTTCTCCGATGTTCAGACTTCTAGTTCCTCGATGATGTTTAAAACAAGAGCCACTCTAGTTGCCAACACAGAGTATTTTTATAAGACCCTTTTGGAGGGTGTTCCGGAGCCAGCCCCTAGGCAGGGGGTGGGCGGGCAAACGGGCGGAGGATGAACCTTAAGTTTACCTATCACCACCCAAATTCAAAGTATAAAAAATTTAACTTGATTTTCAACCTCAGGTTTTATGACTTTTAGAGAGAATGCAGGGGTCACCTGGGTCAACCCTCTCCAGACCTGATTGTTGATATAAGATGTCCACTTGTAATATATGGAGGGCCTAGTGCCATTGTTTTTTTACGACAGTCATAAAAGGCTTAGCAGAGATATGTTGGAATGTGGTGGGGGCCTGTCAATTCTAAATGAAGACCTACAGGTGCTCTGACTGGGGAAACAAACAAATTCTATTCTGCAATATTCAGGCTCAAATCCCCCATCGTCACAGGCCCTACCTCCTTCGTCACTGGGCCCCGCCTCCTTGATCACCAGGCCCCACCTCCTTATAGGTAAGCTCCACCTCCTTGATCGTTGGGCCCCGCCTCCTCCATCGCTGCCGACGACGGGCCCAGCCACCTCCTCCCAAGCTGCTGGTTGTCACAGACTCAGCAGCGGCTGTGAGGAGGAACGCGCCGCTGCACATGTGAATAGTGGCGCATTTCTTCTCACACCCGCCAGTGACAGCCAGCAGCCTGAGATCCCATAGCGACCCAGGTGGCCCGCACGGCATCAGGGGGATGTCCTGGCCGGGCCCCCCTGTGCCCGGGCCCCATAGCTGCCGCCTGGGTTGCTATGGTGATTGTTACGCCACTGCTCTGTTACATCTCCGCCCCCCTCCCCCTCTCCTCCTGGCCAATCACAAAGCAAATGGCTTCAGGCTAGTTTTGGGATTGGACAGGAGGAGAGTTGGACGGAGATGCAATGGTAGTTTTGAGGTCTATGAGACCTCCAGGGCTTACAGTCGAAGTGATATGGCGGTCCATCAGGAGTTGGACTTTCTCCCCCCATGTATACAAGGAGAAGGCGGCAGGTCTGAGTTGGCAGATGACTTTACAGCAAAGTCTGTTTAAGTTATTGAACTCCAGTGAGAATATTGTCCCCGGAGCTGGACTTTAAGAAGTAGGAATAGTCATGAGAAAAGATGAATCGTCCAATCAGAGAACAGAAAACTGCTGAACATTTCCAACTCCAAGTTGTTGTTTTGTGCACATAATACCTTTCATACAGTCTCCTGTCTATTGTCTGCGTCTAATGTCTGTGGATGGATTGTGACGGATGTTCTTCATTGTCCCAGAAGTTCATAGACAGATCCAACAGGGGACCAACAGATGACAAGTTGTGGATTGGTCTGTACAGAGATGGAGATGGATGGAGATGGGTGGACGGCCAGATCTATAATACCGACCTGTAAGTGACTCTTCATCTATCCTGAAAATCCAAATGTTGTTCATCCAGAAAATGATGGAAACTCATCACTAATCATTGTTATTTATTACCCAGACCTCAGATATCAGAAGAATATTCTGGAAATTGTGTACAGATGCATACACAAGGTGTATATTATAAGGATGATTGTCTATCCACACACAGCTGGATTTGTCAGAAGAAAGCCCTGAACATCTGACCGTTACTTCACAATAAATGTGCACTTGCTGAAATGCATTGTAGTTTCTCTTCCATTCAGATTGGGTCTGGAGGGAGCAGCTCAGATTATATGATGATAGTCTGTTCATCCCAATAGACATGCAGGTCCAGCTGTGCGTTTTCCAGGATTGGAGCTCACACATTAACCCCTTCATGACTGAGCTTGTTTTCAGTTTCTGTTCGTAAATGACTGACACACTTGTTACATATTTGCTGTGTGATTCTTCCACGGCAGTAATATACTTTTTTACTGAATGTACCCACACATATTATAGATTGTTTTTTAGAGGACAGATAGGGCTAAATATTTATATTAAGCATGTGTACCTAACACCTCACTTAGTTTGAATAAAATATTTTAAAAATAAGTAAAAAACATAAAGAAAACACTTTTTTTCACAAGTTTTTATTATTATTTTTTTTTGAATGTTTTAAAATAATTATAGTATAAAAAATATATTTATATATAATTTTTATTTTCTTAATTTTGGACTGTGATTTGGGAACTAATGCCTCTAAGAAAATCAAATATTTATTTGCTTTCAGTATTTAGACACACTTTTTGTTTGATATACTGTTAAGAGAGGTTCAGCGCGGTGCATTGTTTTAAGAATTCAAACGCTTTCTCCGCTGTTCCAGGGCAGATCGGTTCTCCTGCACATGCGATTCGCGATGCCGGTCTGCCCTGGAACAGCTGGGAAAGCACTGGAATGCTTCACCTATTGGTGGTCACACATTCCACCGCCGAAAAACTGGGCGGGATTACGTTAAAACGTGTGACCACATCACCGGTCACACATTTTTACGTAGTCTCAACTTTTGATAGAACACCGCCATCAGAGGGGTATAGCCGGTACCCATGTGAGAGGTCTGGGGGGCCTCTTACATCAACTGTACCGAGGCGACATCCCGACGACCAGACCAGCCCACCTGGGACCCTGCAGTGCCCACCATAGAGAGTCTCAGGTGGGCTATACAGGATCTATGGTGTGCTCTGCAGGGTCTCAGGTAAGTCCAGCACGCTACTGCAACATTAGAGACCGCTGGGGGGGGGGGGGGGAGGGGGGCCAGTGGGAAAGGTGACTCACTCTGCTACCTCTCTGCTATCTTCAGCTTTCAAATACCGTATCTTTATTTGGCGCTCCAGTATTTGTATGTAACGGCTTCACTCTTTCATTAATGAAAGAAAGAAGCTTTTACAAAAGCTTAACTATTTTATTATGAATTCCTCAATACTGACCCATGCATTAATGAATGGTAACCGATGAGAATCAGCGGTTATCAGCATTACAGAGCCGCAAATAAATGGTCACGTACAGTATACTTGGCCAGTCATTTGGGCACTTCGTGGCGGGACGTACAGTGTACGTCTCCCGTCACGAAGGGGTTAAAGGTATTTTCCACGTTTTGCTAAAAATAAAAAAATGCAATTGTAATATAAAAGACTGTATCTTTATTAATATTTTTGCATTGGAGCTTGCAAAACATTGCAACCGTGATCAGTGGATGATGGGTACAATGCTCGGCTTCTGCAGACTGTTTCTCCAGCACCGGGTCCATGTCGGCCTGCAAGAAGTTGTCAATGTACTACAAGTGATGGGACGTCACCAAACTTGTACTCCATAGAAATCGGATAATCCAATAATCCCACAAACGGCAAAGTTCTAAGTTGTACAATGTATATATCCCCCAACAACTCAAAGCTTGTGATCAGAGCGATAATGAGAGTGATAATGAGAGTGATAATGAGAGTGTAATGTGTGGGGGATACATTTCTTATCAGTGTGAAAAGAGGAGAAGACTTCAACACAAAGAAAACCAATATACATGTATTATAGGAGTTACACGCGGCCATAGAATCAGACTCGGGGAGGAGATGACTGTGTTGGGGAGGTGAGGTCACTCAAGTTCCACTTTAAGAGACACTGAGGCTGAATTAGTAAAGGAGCTGAGAGTGTTCACATGATATATTGTGCAAATATTAACTATGATTATCCAATCATGTGCAGATGAAATAAGTGTACACGATCGGCTAATTGAGGTGAATATTCACACAATTTATTGTTTAACATTCTCAGCTCCTTTAGTAAATCATCCTGACACCTTGATCATTCAGGGTAAAGTGACATGTTTGTGGAAATTTCCCCCTAACCCACTGATACCTCTCCAGTGCTCCACCACCACACCTGTGGCCACTACTACAAAATACCTGAGTATGGGGGGAGCATGTGATATCCTAGCAGCCAACTGTTAGGTCCACGCAATGTCACATGACAGAGTGGGTGAGGTCACCATTCCCTCTAAGCTCTGACATCTAGAGGAGCGGGGGAGCACTGGAGAGGTGGATATAAAGTGGTTGAAACTGGCTTTACAAAGACACTGACCCTTTGCACAAAATGGCCAAGCTGACCATGTCTCTTTAATTGTGGTTTGGTACTCTGAGGAGCCCCTCCAACATATCTTGATCTTTTTGATTGATGTGCACTGCGCAGAAAATCACTTCTGACTATGTACAACGTGATTACTTTGGACTATATACAACCTGATCCAAAACGTGTATCACCTCATTAGTGAACAGAAAACAAATGTATGAAATAAATATGTAAACCATATAAATACGCGAACACGAATATTATGAGTGATTGTCCACAAATATTCAGATAAATAACATTCAATCAAAGTGCCCGATGAATAAATGACAGAAAACCACTCTTCAGTTTATATTCTTTTGTCACCACCAATGAAGATACTTCCACCGTGTAAAATCATATAAAGATCCGCACTCACCAGAGGATGTGATTGTCTTTTCAGGACGGCCAAAAACAGCCAATATTGCAGTATCCCCCAATCTCTCTCTCAAGTCTCCTCTGATATCCTTCACCACCGGCCAGAAATCTGCAGCTCCGCAGTCACTCCAAATACATTAAAAGATCATCGCGTATTACGTTTTAAAAACAGCGCTTTATTACGAAAGATTAAAAAGACTCACACATTCCCATAGAAAAATACGCTCATTATCAATACTGGACATCCGTCCGTCCTGACCTCAGAGAGTCAAGATCCACAATGTTATGAGCTCAGCGTGTTGTCGCGTCTTGACGCGTTTCATCATACGACTTCCTCTGATCTGCGTCCACGCTGAGTTCATGATATTTCAATGATTTATAAAGCATCCTGAATGTATTACTCATATCAAACCCCAAGATGTTTCTCTATATGTGTAAATAAGCATATTTTTCTATGGGAATGTGTGAGCGTTTTTAATCTTTCGTCATAAAGCGCTGTTTTTAAAGATGATCTTTCAATGTGTTTGGGGGCACAACAATCAAACGCATCTATATAGTTAATTACCTTTAGCACAGCTGCGCAATTCACAAAGGGGGGGGGGTGTATCCTCAGCACAGATCAATATTGGTTTTATCATATCTTGATCTTGTCCAATCAAAATGGAAAAACACACAGTTCCCAATCAATCCCAAGTGATAAACTTACATGGTTGGATGATACTGTTATATTAGATGATGAATCCATGGTCATTTATCTCCAATACGTTTGCTCTTTGCTTGCTTTAATTGGTGAGCCATTGTGGACTTTACTACCATTTTCCCCTCCACAGCAGACTATACCTAAATATTGCAAGATGTTTTCTGCAGCATTAACAATTTCACCTCCGCGGCCGAGTAATCGAGGTGGCTTAGTGAATTACAAAGCAGGAGATCATCAGCTGCCATATACGTTCCATCATTTCTTCACAGATGCTGCATAGATGGCACCAACTTATTCCGTAGAGACCCTTTCAATCTGATGTCCCTACACGCTCATACAAATACTCTGAAGTACAGGGGGTTCTGATCTTCACATTGTGTTTCTTGGTTTGAAGTTTTACAATTAATTATAAAGTTAGAATTTATCAGCTGCAATATAAGTTTTCCATGATGTCTTCCTTTCTAACTGTAGGTGCTCTATAATGGGCTCCAACATAATCCATAAAGACCCATTCACATCAGTTACTGCCCCAAAGGAGCCAACAATCTAATGTCCATACACAGTCAAACAAACACTCTGAAATACAGGATATTCTGATCTTCACATTGTATTTTTTGTTTAGGAGTTCACAGTACACAGATCTCAGTTTGAGTGACCACACAGGAAATTGGGTCTTGCAGAGCAGTCACACCATGTTTAAAATATCTTCCATGATACATAAAGCCAATTAGACTGTTCACCGCAGTACAGGAGGTCAGGACTCTCTCTGTGTTATCAGACATGGAGACGGCGGATAAGAGGCTCTTCTGTCTTATTGTAGAAATGATTGTTGGGATTTAAGATTTATTCCAGAACAGTGATCACCGATATTGGCATTGAAACTGATGTCAAATGACTCAGAGAATAAGGATTCCAAGCTTCATTATTCTGGTGCAAGATATTGATAAGAGGATAAAATGTGAATACTGTGGGCTACAGCTGTGTCTGTCCTTTAAATTAACCTTCAAAATGTTTTCCTGATGGAAGTCATATTTCATCATTACAGCTGTTTATAATGTACCAGTAATTTACACAGCGCCTTACATACTATACATTCATGTCAGTCCCTGCCTTCAAGGAGCTTACAATCTGAGGTCCCTATCTCACATACATACATATATACTAGGTCCAGTTATAGACCGGAGCTATTTAACCTTTCAGCATGTCTTTGGAGTGTTAGGTGCAAATTAAATATCGGGAGGAAACCCAGACAAACACAGGGAGGGCATGTATGTGGCTCAGATGAATTTATAAGGAGGGGTGCACATAGGCCGGGCAATACACTAGCCCACAAATTCCCCACCATGCATGTGTTGCATGCATTTTTATGTAAATCCACTCCTTTAACTGCCTCCGGGCCGGCCGAAGTAGAAAAACGGCCGGCCCGGAGCTCTCTAGATCTGAGCGGGCGTCTCTAGACGTCCGCTCAGACACGCCCCCTCATTTGAACTCAATGCAAGTCTATGGGGGTAGAACTTTAAAAAACTGTTGCCCCCATTTTTGAAGGCTTATATGCAAGTTATTGGCCATAAAAAGGTGTATGGGGATCCGGGTACTGCCCTGGGGGACAAGAGTCAATACAAAAATACTGTGTTTAAAGGAGCAGTGATTTTAACATTGCTTAAAGTGAAACAATAAAGATGAAAATTTCCTTTTAAGTATGGTGCCTGGGGGGTCCCCTTAAACTGCCTGTAAAGTGGCAAATCTGTACGATGTCTAGGACCTGCTGCAGCAAAACTGACATTTCAATAGAAAAAAAATGACATTTAAAAAGAAAAAAAAAAAGCGCAGTTCCCCCTCCCAAACAATACTAGACCCTTCAGGTCTGGTCGAAATGTTAGGAGGGACCCCATTTTTTTTTTTTAAAGTGTGCGGGTTCCCTCAAAAGTCATACTCTCCCTCCCATAACAGGCCACATGCCCTCGGCATTGGGAGGGTCCTTTTCCAGGGTCGCCCCTTGTCCCTGTTACGATGGGGTGCAAGGGCTTCCTCCCCACAAGCTCTGGGGCGTTGGTTGTGGGGGTGCGGGCAGGGGGCTTATTAACATCAGTGTACCCCTTTAATGAAGTGGCACCCTGATGCCTCCTCCCCCCTTGTGAATGAGTAAGGGGTACTTGTGCTCCTACCCATTCACTAAAGAGTTAAATAACATTTGTAAAAAAACAGGCCAGATTGCGGAGGTTGCCTATCCCTGCTATAGAGAGACAGAGGGGTTTGGTTCCAGGAGAGGCACAGTCCCTCCAAATGGACTACAGCTGGGAGGTATGGGGTTTGCTCCTGTCTCTACATAGGACTGGAAGCCACCATTGCTCTCCCTTCCTGCACTCTATGTCCTTTCTGGGAGTCTGCACCCAGGCAGGACAGGAAGTCAATGGGCTCTGCAAATACAAAGCCATGTACTAAGGGATTAACCACACTGGCATTTCATGATTTATACAACAATAATCTCTACAGATAAAAACAGGAAGAAACTCTGGCTGCCTTCCTGGAGAGGGGTCATTATAACCCTCCTTGTGGGATCCAATATCATCCTTATCCGCATCATTGGAGCGCTGGGTAAGGTCTATGTTGGACACAATTACCTTTTATGAAGGGAGAGTCCATGGGACTCATTGATCAAACTGGCTGAAGGTAGAACTGTCTGTTTAGCTCACAGTATCTGATCGGTTCCTTCTCTTTATTCCTCCAGTATGATATTTATGAAATGTAGAAGCTGACTGGGTGTTATAAGGAAACAAGGACCGTCCAAAACAACTCAATGTCTCCAATAATAATACGTGTTATGTCACCTCTCTCTCTGTGTCTTCCAGTTTATAAAGGTCAGTTTTTGGAGCAATCGTATATCAACAGTACCCAGACTCTGGCAGGTATGTTTATTTTTGTTGGATACAGCCTAGGGGATTATTAAACCAGCAGCTCCATAATTAAGAAACCTATTAATAGATTAAAGTGATTTTCATTCAAAAAAACTCAAATTTTTCTAAAATTGAATGTTAAATTCAAATAAAATTTTGGACGACATTTGTCTCTGATGACATTATCGAATGTTCTGACGAGAATGTTTATAGGAAAGTTCACGTGAAAATCTACCAGTGTATGACCAGCTTTAGACTGTGGGAAGATTGGGCTGCACTGTGAGGCCTCACACTCTACTGCATGACATTGTATTGTCAATCTAACACAAGGAGACAGGAGGAGAGAGCACAGGGGTGAGCTGTGGCTCCTTCATTGACCAGTCATAGGTTAGGGAGGTCCGTGACCACGCTGTATTACTTTGACTGTAGCAGAAAACAGTGGGAACAACTCAATTTACGAGTTTGTACAAATGTGAATGTAACGGTTCCGCTTTAATATTCTCCTACAAATCACTGGAAGTAAAAAAAGAGTTCCGTGATTATACAATATTAGACAGTTGGTGACCATTCTTTATTACGTGCCCCGGACCGCAGTGGTGTATTTAGGTTTTGTGCTGCCCTAGGCAAGACTAAACTCGGGCACCCCTCCAATCTAAATTTGCCCCACCCCTTCCTGTTTAAGACCCACCCCTTCTGTAAACTCCACCCCTGCCTCTTTAGGGCCCACCTTTTACTCTTAGAGCTCTACCTCTTCCTCTCTAAACATTAAAAGTGGATAACAAGTGCCTATATTTTGTTGTTTTGTGTAGCATTATACAAGACAGCCAGGGGAGTGAGCGAGGAGAGACAGCCAGGAGAGAGAGCGAGGAGAGACAGCCAGGGGAGTGAGCGAGGAGAGACAACCAGGAGGATAAGCAAGGAGAGACAGCCAGGAGAGAGATTGAGGAGAGACAGCCAGGAGAGCAAGCCAAGAGAGATAGCGAGGAGAGACAGCCAGGAGAGTGCCTGGGGAGAGAGAGCGAGGAGAGACAGCCAAGAGAGAGCGAGGAGAGAGAGCCAGGAGAGTGCCTGGGGAGAGAGAGAGAGGGGAGACAACCAGGAGAGTGTCACGCTCGTTCTCGGCACCTCCCGACACTATCCAGCACCCGGCGCTCCGGCCGTGACATCACACGGGGCTCCGCCCCCAGGGCTCGGCTTAGCCTCATAAACCCAGATGAGGCAATCACTCGGCGTTCAGTCAGTGTGGAACGTCGAGTGCATTGCATCCACTGTCTCCACTGAACCAGTCAGGCTCCCACACGCTCTCCAACCTGCCTTGCTCTCTGGCACTTATCCTCACTACAGCACCTCTCAGCCTCGCAGGGAAAGGAAGTCTCCTATTGTTGTCAGCAGAACCGCAAGTATCAGAGCTCTGGCTCTGCATGGACTACATGTTCAGTTGCCTGAACCTACAGCTGCTGAGTTAATTGCTTATGTGATAAGTACATCAAGTTACTGCTGAAGAGTATATGCTTAAGTGAAAGACTTGCATCAAGATACTGCTGAAGAGTTATATGCTTAAGTGAAATAAGTACATTCTGTCATACTACTGAAGCGTTACATGTCTAAGCTATATACTTGCATTAAGTTACACTGCTGAAGTACTGCCTATCTATACTTACAACCCTGCATCACTTAACCTCTATGCTGTAGTCACCTGCCTAGGAGAATCATTATCATTAATAATATACTACTGTCTTGTAGCCTGGCTGTGTCATACTACAGACCCATCAGACCCCCTCACGCTAATACCAACTTCCCCAAACCTCTAGGCTGGGATACATGATGTGGAACGATTTCCTAACGCACTGGGTGTGTAAGGAGTCGTCTGACTGACCCAATCCCATACAAGCCTATTAACTTAGTTCCACAGATGTGGCCATTTCCTCCGCAGCCCGCTTGATTGTGATAGAGAGAGAGCGAGGAGAATGCTTGGGGAGAGAGGGGAGACAGCCAGGAGACAGGGCGAGGAGAGACAACCAGGGGAGTGAGCGAGAAGAGAGAGCAGAGTGACATGTTGTGTCAGTGATTTGGAGTCATACACTGTCAGAATACCCTAACAGCAACCGGCTGCCGGCTAATTGGCTGCCGACTCTGTTCTTACAAAGATTTTCCGACTGTTTTTTTCGATCAGCTGATTGAGGGATGCCACCTGAAAGCGGCACCCACTGTGTGAATTTTGGCCGGTTTATCAAGAACCAGCTGAAATTCATACAGTGTATGGCCACCTTTTATAAAGTAGAATCAGAAGTAAGTTAATTACTGCCGCTATCTGGGAGCCTAGAAAGTCATGACCTATCAGTGGCCCCTGAGGGCCAGGGTTAGAAAGCATATACAGTGCATTACTGTGCATGTCATAACAGAAATTTAAATGACACCTGACCTGTGTACAGTACTCGCTTGTCACTTTCACACTCTTTTCTTTCTTCTCCATTTTACACTTCAGCTTTCAGTGTCCGAGGCACTCCCGTGCTTTGGACTTCAGATCTTCTGTCTTAGGCCCCATTCACACCTAGGCGTATTGTATATGCCCGTCTGTCGCGCGACCGTCGCGCGTTTTTTTTACCGCGATTCGCGGTAAAAAAGTCGCGCGACCGTCGCGCGATTCCAAAGGCTACTTGGCTGTATCCCAATGGAAAACGCCCTACAAAAGGGCCCAAAGTAGTCCCGGGACCTTTTCAGGCATGGGCCGTTTTGTAGCGCGTTCGGGACGGGCGGAAATACGCCAAGGTGGGAACGAGACCATTGACTACAATGCAATTTATATTTTTGACCGTTTTGTAGAGCGTTCGTCGAGCGTAGAACGCGCTACAAAACGGTCAGGTGTGAACGAGGGCTAATTCTTGGCCTCCAGATGCTGAGCATCTATCTGCCGCAGTTCAACCAGGTACCCGTCAGCCTCCTGGATCGCCCCCTCCAGCTGCTGGCGTAGTCCAGAGTCTTGGCTTTCTGTCTGTCTCCTTTCCCAGCAAATGATGCAGATGCATACCAGCAGGACCTGTCTGCTTGGCATCAGATGGAAACCCTATAGCCCTCTCGGTGCCCAGGGCGGCCACACAATCACCCACCGTCTTTGACCACTGCCTGATGGGGCACTGTTAAGAGTTGTCTTGTGTATGGGCCGTTATATCACGTGTGCATTGCATAAAGACAGTCCATTGAAATAAATGGGCTTCCAACGCCCCCCAACATGCTGAAAATCAAATATGTACTTTTCTTCTTCCAACTCAACGCACCATGTGATTTCTTGCATTGCCGTACACTACATTGCAAGTACATAGAATTAGTGCATTTGGATTTGTAAAATACTTAGATTTAAATTTGATTTGGCTTAAAGGGAATTAAAGACTGGGCCCACATATATATTTTTACAGTGACCTTGTGCGTTTAAGCTTATGAATGTATGACTTTGAACAGACATCTCTTTTAGTTGCTGTCCTTGAAATTTGAGCTATGTCAGAATTTGTAGAGTACTGTAAAGAAGCAGCTGTTAGGAGAGTGTTTTAAGAACAAGGTTCTGTGTTTTAAATAGAGTTGTAGAATGACATTTAGAAATTCATGACTAGAATAAAGATCGTGGATTGCCCCAACGTTGATCCCCTGTACTATCTCTCCCCCTCAAATATATTGTATATAGAAAAAAAGGGGGGGAAGGAGGAGGAGGGTTTGTGGAGAGATAAGTATAGTCCATGTATGGGTAAAATTTATATCAAAATTTAATAAAGATAAAAGTAAAAAATACAGTCTCAGGCCGATTGCTTCTAAATCTATGCATATATCCAAGAGCGCTGTTCGTACTATTTGTGTGTTCCTGCATTCAGTGTCACTCTCTAGCTAGAGAAGCTGATGATGCCGATCTCTGCTTCATCAGCTTCTCTGGGGGTCCCTAGGTGACATTAGGGGTCTTTGAGACCCCTGATGTCTCCATAAAGAGGACCTGCCATGTAAATTGGCTATCCCATAGGGGGCTTCTTAGCCCCCCATGTAATAGCAATAAAGTTGTGTGTAAAAAAAAAAAAAGTAATGCAAAAATTAAAGAAGCATAAAAAAATTAAAGAAAACATTTTTTTTAAGTCCCCGCCCCCCACATACACACGCAGATATGTGTCGGGTGCGCCTACGTGCGAAAAAGACGATTGCGCCTATTGCGCCGCACATGTTATATATCGCCTCAAACGTCGGAGTGAGAGCAATAATTTTAGAGCCATTAATCACTGATAACACTAAACTGATGAACAGTAAAAGCATTTTAATTGTCGCCTATGGAAGTTTTTTGCGATTTTGCGGGCGCACGCAATTTTAAGGCTTGACATGTTTGGTGCCTATTTACCCGATGTGACCCCGTCTTTTATATTTTACTAAAAATATGGGTAAGAATAAATGTTTTATAACATAACGTAGGGAAACATTTATGGTACTTTTTTCATTATATAGTAAAAACAAATTACCCCCCGTGGGGTCACGAAAGAAAGCTCTATCTGTCCCCAAAATTTTTTAACATAAATTGCAAGGCTATAGTCCGCTCATGCTGACTGGTGAAATTTTTGACTGACTGGTGAGACACCGTCAAATTTTTCAAGCCCTGCCAATCATTAACGTCGATTTTGGAATATAAGCGACAGGCGACTTCACACTAGACACACTTCATTACATTACATGACACTACAGGAGGCCGCACGGAAGAATTACACACACTCAGAAGAGAACTCTTTTAACACGCCCACAAGAAGAGACTTTGTTATTCCACCTGCTAAGAAGACTATTTTGGTCGAACCTACTCAAAAGCCTGAGGAACAAACACGAGTTGACTTGCTCTTTAAACTCTGCATTAACTAAGAACTATATACTTTTGAACTATCGATTTGTATATTATATTTTTGCAATATCATTGTATGCTGTGACTTCCCATTATACAATTAAAGTCACAAGTTTTTCAATCTACAACTGGACATTCATTGATGAAGATTAATCACCTTAAGACGCTTAAATCGTGTCAGTCAAGAAATATTATTTTCAGGGTGCTAATCAAAGTCAAAATGAGCGGCACCACAACGCAGCAATGCATGTTATATTACCAGGACACAGAACCTTAAAGGAGAACTATGATACACTCAATGTGCTAAACCTATACAGCTTTCACTGTTTATATACATTAAAAATCCCCATATACGTTTTACATCAGCAAGATAAATATACAGGTCCTGAGATTAGACTTGTGTCATATTTGTAGTGTTTTCTCTGTTTGTAGATCAGCTCTGTCAGGGGCGGACTGGGCCGGGGGGCAGGGTGGCAATT
>NW_017307786.1:0-14276 GCF_000935625.1 Nanorana parkeri
ATCCGCCGCAGAATGTCATTGCTGATGGTAATGTCTCTAGACGGAGCCAGCTGTGACTTGGGAGGCTGGGGTTCCCCCTTAACATTCCTACCAGACCTGAAGGGCCTGGTATGAATTGGGGGGGGCACCCCCACGCCATTTTTTTGGAGATCTCAACAGTGGACGACTACTTGCGCGCAGGATTTTCGCAGGTGCATATGTACCATTTGGAAGCCATTCACAACAGCATAGAAATGATGTACACATTTCCATTTGTGTCATTGGCATATATGTACTGTTGTTGTTATATTTTTGTGTCTGTAGATTTATATCAGTTTTCTGATTTTGGCCAGGATGTTTGCATTGCTGTATGTGGATTAATTCCACTCACTTGATGCAGGATTTGAACCGGGGAAATAGGTGTTGTGTGGCATGTCCTCTAACCGCTCAGCCACTGGGCTTCCCTTTGCTGTTTTTGTTGGTTGTTGCACATCCCTATTGTATACTCGGCATTTTAACACGCCATGCGCGCGCGTTGGTAGTATTTATCAAGCATCTTTATAACCTGCATACGCTTCCGCGCAAAGCGTATACGCGCACGCGCAATCGGCGTGTTTTTGCATGGGGTGTTTGTGGCGTGTTTGTGAAGTTAGTAAATCAACCCCTTAATGTCACTGCAGAGTGAACTGCACAGTAGGCATTTCAATGGATGCTTTTTATTCAACATAAGTATATGTGGGATTTTCAATATCACATGAATGTTTAATAGCTTATATTAGGAAAAACACACATGGCTGAAAATGGGGAAGACCAATCAATGAATAATTTTAGTAATTTGCAGCATGGCTTTTTATATATAGCTTCTTAAAAGTATCTGTAGAATAGCTTATTGCTTTGTTGTTCAGCCACTGAAAATGCACTTTATTCCAACAGAATAGACTGTGCATTATCTCCAAGAATCTTTTTAACATTTATAATAAAGCCTAGTGTCATATGTTTCTGCTGTGTTACTTCAAAATGAAGTCTGTATCAATGACAAGGTAATGTTAGAGGAAAATATGGCTGAGATTTTTATCCTAGTATTATCTGCAAATTACAAATATGTATTAGACTTATTTTTAAGGATATTCCAAAAAACACTAAACCCTAAAATATACTACAAACGCAGACACATCCAATTAAAGTAAATCTAAACCTTATTGGGTTGACTTTTAAGACAGCAAGACTTGCACAGAGTTACTACCATATACGAGGAAGTGCGGGAACAAGGACCTTCAAAGCAGGACTACCTGCTGTAGCTGTAGATTAAAAAAAGATTAAAATGACTCTGGAAATTATTACTACCGGTATGTTAAAGATTATACCATTTTTTTGTTATTGGGACACAAATAGCTAAGCACACAAGTACACAAATGTACAGATATGTAAAAACAATATATGTTTTGTATTTAGGAAATAAGGTGGTTATTCACTATTGAGCCAAAGGATTAAGCCAAAGCTTCGGCTAATCCTTCAGCTCACTTCAGCTGCCGGAGCCCTTCAGTTCAGCCAAATTGAAGGGCTGCTGTATGGGCTATTCACAATAACCCCTACAGCAGCTGAAGGCAGTCAAAGTGCTCAGCCAAGCCAAAACATAAGCGTTCGGCTCCGCTAAGCCAAAAGCATAGCCAAAGCGGGAAGACTGTTCTCCCAGCAAAATAAAAAAAAGTAGAAAAAAAACTGCGTGGGGTCCCCCTCCTGATTCATACCAGACCGTTTAGGTCTGGTAGGAATGTTTGGAGGGAACCCGAGTAAACAAAAGTGCGTGGGATTCCCCCCAAAAGTCATACCAGGCCCTTTAGGTCTGATGGGAATTTAAAGAAGGAACCCCACTGCCCAAAAAAGAAAAAAAAAAAAAGAATAGTCAAAAACTTTTGTTATGGTTTTTTTTTTCAAGTAAAGGATTTTTTTTCTAAAAAAATTGTCTTTAACA
The DNA here is from genome assembly GCF_000935625.1 of Nanorana parkeri. Classification (NCBI taxonomy): domain Eukaryota; kingdom Metazoa; phylum Chordata; class Amphibia; order Anura; family Dicroglossidae; genus Nanorana; species Nanorana parkeri. The sequence continues at coordinate 1,952 of NW_017307786.1, forward strand.
TTTTAATTCAACCATTTAGGGAATGAGTAGGGGTACAGATACCCCCTTCCATTCATTCCTACCAAACATAAAGGGTCTGGTATGGTTCGGGAGGTTTTTCTTTTGTTCACATTTGTTTACATATTTTAATATTCTGGATGCTACCTCGATTCTAAAAGGGGTTTCCAGATTAAAAAAATTCCTTTCACAGACCCCCATATTCTCTCGGGGCATTGCATATGGGGCTGAGGCCCTTGTCTGCATCAACATGGGGATAAGGTGCCTTGCAAGGGAAGGGAGGCTTCACTGCCCCCTCCTTGCAAAGGTATCATCCCAATGTTGAGTGCATGTGGCCTTGTATGGTTTCCGGAGGGTGGAGTACATGTATGCATGCCTACATGCATCCAGGCCTTTTTTTCTTAAAGGGACGTTAAACACAAAAAATGCATTGGATGCCCCTCAAAATTCATGCCGGACCCTTCTCCAGGCATGCAGCCTGGCTGGCCACGAAAGAGTGGGCGGTGAGTATGCACTCCCCCTCCTGAACCATACCAAACCACATGCCCTCAACATTGGGAGGGCACCTTGCCAGTGGGAGCAAAAAGCCTCCTTCCCTTACAGTCACCCTGCCCCCATATTGATGTGGGCAAGAACTTAATTCCCATATGGAATATCCCAAAATGATGTGGCAGGGGGAGAATCTGGAAGCCCTCTTTTATAATAAGGGGGCCCAGATATCTGGCCATATCCCCTATATAAAAAAGTAAGGGGTTCATATTACCCCTTGTTACTCATTCACAGAAAAAGTAAACAACAATTAAAAACATTGACACCCGTGTAAAAAGTCCTTTATCAAAAAATAATATCTATGTACTGTTTACCCATTCAAGTGGGGGGCAGATCAGATATCTGGACTCCCTATCTTTAAAGGGGTCTTCCAGATTATAAGTTCCCTGCCCTCAGACAATCAAATCCCTTTTTGGGGGATGGTGTGGGTGTGAAGCCAACATGGGAACAAGGTGACTGCCAGGGATGGGAGGTTGTCAAATTGTACTGCTTAGCTGCAGTAGAGAAAAGTGAGGTTGCCAACCTGGTTATGCAGTCTGACAGAGTTGTGTAAATCTCAGGAATTGCTGGAAAAAATTACAAATCTTTTGGCAGGTAAACATCTCCCATATAGGATATGTGTTTGAATGATACATTTCCATAATAGAAGTCACCAGCACTCAATGATATGTGCAAGAAATAAAGCACTTTTATTCAATTGTCACATGCGTCAAACAGCCAACGTTTCGGGGCCACGCAGGGTCCCTTCTTCTGGGTGACATGGACTGTAACTGACATGGTGCCAATCGTGTTGTCACTTCAAGCACCAACCTCTTACTCAAGGTCTGTATGCTGTATGGAGTGCAGGTGATTTCATATTATGAGTTATAAATTTAACTGATTGCCTGGAATTCAGCTTGGAAAGGAGAAAGGCATTACCATTAAACCTGCAGATACCCATTTGCCTATATGAAAGCTTACAGTCACCAACACTTAATGTTTTGCATGGTCACCTTGTTAGATTATACCAGTGAATAATTTACTCCTCGGGGTTCGTTCACAAATCAGAGTTGTTTTGTGCTCACTGTAACTAATAGAGAGGAGTTAACTCATTAATGAGATTCACCCACCAGGAAATCTGGGATAGAAGGGTGCTAAGGCAATAGCATATATAATGCAGAAATCGCCTATGAAACAGTTTTTGGTCCTTCTCTCCCAGAATACTTGTTGGAATAGGAACCATAAAAAATAACATCTAAAATGTACATCTGGATTTGGCCATCAGAAACCCTTAAATTCAGTATACATTTAACCTCATCTGAAATTTGGCATCAATTTTAGTTATCAATTGTTTATTTTTCTAAAATGAGCCACACATCTGATAACTACTTGATAGCTATGTGCAACAAGGACTAGTCCCATTCAGATGATTTTAATACTCAAACTAAAGCCAAAACTTTTTTTAGTTTTGGATAAAATATGGAAGGATTAGAACCACTGTCAGGTGTTTACTAGTGACCCTAGAGGAGAGATTCAACTTTTCTATTGTTCTGGTGATTATTGTCTAAAAAGCAAAATCTCCAACTTTTTTAGAGATCTGCTCTTACTTCCTGCTGTGTCTGTAGAGGAGAACTTAAAGGGAAATCTCTCTAATGAGACAAACATGAATGTTTTGGCTTTACCTAGACCACAGGGATCAGCAGTAATTAGATTATATTCAGTAAGAGTTCCGGTCTTCCAAGTAATGCTATTTATAATAACCTTACTAGAAAATGCAATGAGATCCATAACATGATCAGCTGAAGTCATATATGAAACAGATATGTATTCATGGTATGTAGTATGCCCAGCAGAAATAATAAAACCGATGGTTAGCTTAGCAGAAGTCATGTACCAATATTATTTGTAGCAAACATTAGAGATAGAAGAAGCAGAATATCATGCCATACTGGTTATTTCTACATCTCTACTGTAATATCTGTATTACATTGCAATAAAACATTTTTTAAACTAAATTACTTGTTAATATCCGACAAGTAAGTTGGTTACCAAATCTATCTATGTTTTACCATATGAAAGCAAGAAATGCTGTTTACAAGTCAGTATAACATTCCACAAGAAAAGATCAAAGAGAATTTCACCATGAAATAGGTTTTATGACATTTTCATTTACTGGGAACAAAACTGTCGTAGATTTTTCAAAAGATGATGTAGTACAGAAAAATATTTAACATATTTTTGATATGAGATAATTGACATAAGAGTAAGATAGGTGTGCTTTATTTTAATAATGAACCTTCACATTACCTGTCTCTGAGTACTGGAGCCAGGTCCAGCATACAGAACCTATGACTAGTCTGCAAAATGTATTGTAAAGGATGAATATAGTGGTTTTAGCAGCCACTGTAGTATCCAGTCTTTTTCCCTAGTCTCTGTTGCTTTATTACTAGTTGTGTTTTACAGGTATGCTGTCCTTTTCTAAATTAAAATATCTTCCTGTCTAGAGATGTAGCTAATGGCATTATTAATTCCAGAAAATCAGCAAAAAAATCTTGCAGTTGCTATAATTTTTTAAAATAATTCTTTAGTTAAGTTTTATATTTTCAAAAACAAAGACAATATAAATTAAGCATTAGAGAATGTTTACAAGTTTGACCATCTAAAATGGAATTGACACATGCACATGGATTAATGCAACACGCAAGAACTGCAAAGTGTATATGGGCCCTTACATCAGAATACCTTCTGCTACCATTGGCACAAAACTGAGGCATGATATCTGATAGTTACTAAGAAGGCAAGACCAAGTCTGTTTAAAGAGATCCGAGATGAATACCATGAACTTCCTAATGTAGCCAAAGACATAAAATAATCAATGCCGTGGCATACTTTCAGTCACTTTTATAAGATGCATGAGGCATATATACTAGGGATGCACTGAGATTTCGACCACCAAAACATATCGGCCGAAAATGCTGAAAGTGCAATTTTTTGTCCAAAATTGTGGTGCATGCCTGGTTTCTCTCCTCCACGCTGTGCGATGCTCTGTGTCCCCTCTGACACAGCGCAGCATCCAGTAGGGAGGAGAGAAACTGTCAGAGGAGGCCGATCGGTGCCGGGCAGAAGAGCTCCTTTAAATACAAATAAAATATTTAACAAAATTTTAAAAGGTTAGAAAAAAAATATTTTCTGTTTCGGCCTGACATTTTATTTTAGCTTTCGGTTAAAACATTTTCATTTAGGTGCACCTCTAATATATATCTATTTATAGATAATTTTATTAGCAACAGAAAAAAAATTCTGTAGAAATGCATTCACAACTGAACTTCAATGTCCACCTTTAGACCCTTCAAAGAAAGTTGCACCTGCTGTTGGTTTACTCAGAGAATTCACTTTTAACCCATGAAGATGGCATACTTATTCTGAATTCTTAGCACTGATATAGAACAAAATGGCTTCTTTGAAAGACAGCCAAGCATGCATTTTATCAACAGTACTTAGAGCTGTTGAGAAGGCCAGAGCTTTACTCTAGTGAATAGCTCCTTCAGAACACATTAAAAGCAGTCTCTCAACCATCTGTGTATATTTCTTCAGTTACCTTTTTAATCCTTCTCTTTGTCTTCTTTGTTTCTTTGCCAAACCAACATAAGCATATCATTGATAATAATATATGAATTAAATATAAATGAGCTGCCACAGCTAAGATTTGGCTGCTGTAAATATCCATTGCTACACCTAGGTAATAGCCATGGATTTTTTTTATGCACAGAGGGTGCAGAGATAGTGATCTTTTAAGATAACTTATTTTTTTTTAAACATAACTTGTGGACAGCGCAGATTTGTAGAGGGAAAAGATGCATAACTGAGATTGTTGGCATAATTTGGAACCATCTGCTCGTGCTGAGCAAAAGGGGCATGTGTAATGTGTATTAAATGGTATTACTTGACAACATCCTCATTAATTGAAGCAATCACCTGATTTGGTACCTAATGGCCAGAAGTCTAACTATAGGCCATTACCGCTTTGTGCAGGCCATTAAATGTGATTTCAATCAATTTAAAGTTTACCGTTACTATCACATCTGTTTTTATGTACACTGTGTATAAAAAAAAACATCAACTGCTGTAGCTCTTCATTTAAATGCATTAATGTAAAGGAAAAAAATCATCCCTGCAGGAAAATAAGAAAATGGATTAAAAAAAGTAACTGTAAGTATTTCTAAATTGAGATAGAAAGAAAACATCACAGTGCAATGTGAGTCTGTAAGGTAATATCTAAATATTTGCTTGCTTTAATTAAAAGGTGTATTGTTTTTATATAATAAAAGATGCCAAACCTTTTTTTTCCATTAAGTGAGGTTTTGTAGTCCTAACTAACTTTGACTCAACGATCGCCCACTCGATTATATTACTGAAGTTAATGAAGTATTATGGGTCATGTGCCCTTTCCTCCAATCACTGCAAGGAGAAAATAGTAAGTAACAGTGTAAGAAATACGTGTAGGTATGGTCTCTGATTCACTGTTGTTAATGGTGTTCTGCATTCCCCTACTTCTACAGATATTTTTGCACTCTCATTGCTGGCCTCTCCCTCAAAAGTAAACAGTTACATTATGTGACCAGAAACCACACTGCACCCTCAATACATGAACATGCATCCCAAAGAAAATTAATAACAGTAATTATGTTTCTCCCCTAAATTAAATCTAAACGGCATCACTTTACCCAATGAATAAATTTCTTATGTCTACATACAAAACATAAGTGATAATCAGTCTTCATGTGCTCCATATTAAAGTTCATGTACATAAATGATTAAACATAAAACAAATAGTTGTCTCTTGTGTATGTACCTGCAAGAGAATCAACACCCAATAACTTCCCATGTAGAATTTAATTATAGTGAAAGTGAAGCTTCTCCAAATATTGTGCTCAAAAAATCCACACCATGTGCTGAAAACCACCACCCTTAAGAAAGCAGCTTACTGTAAAAAATTGACCCCTGATGAAAGGAAGGTCACACTGCATATATGTATATAGCCACCAAGGGTTAATATTTCATCCATAATCTGAACAGATCCCACTACTCTGGATATACTATAGGCTGATGTATGCATTCACACAAACAAAGACAAACTGCCCATGAGGAAATAATTGTAATTGTAAAAATGTATTAAACCATAATAAATCACAATCGCATAATCAGTGGAAGCAGTATAAAAGCAGAATTGCTATGAGCAATGAGATTTCTGACAGAGCGTTCTGTCAGCACCTCCCCTACAGGACTAGGGATGGAATAAAGTTGGCACCTGCACTGTATTGTATTGTAAGGTGATCACTGTTTAATAAATTAAGACTAACCACAGCTTTTAGCTTTCTTAGATCTTGTAATAATGGTCCATTTCCACTTTAAAGTGAATCTGTGGGCAGGCAATGGACATTTAACTATTTACACCTTCTTAACAATCAGTAAATGGGCTTTAAAACAATTGCTCACTGACCTCTGTAGCCTCAGGCACTGTGGAACAATTCATCCTTAATTTTCAAAGCAAAAGCACTGACGTTGTTCAATTATTCTTTCAATAACTCAGCTTACCCTGCTCACCCACTACCTCCCTAAATCTCCGGGGTTTAGATTATATATTAGAATGCTGGCCACAGATTGCCTTTAAGAGTATGTGAAAGTTAAATCAGATTTTGATGTTCTGAGCCTATGTATAAACAGGTGTTATTTTAATGTAAGCTAAACATTTTAAAAAAATATTAACTTTTTACATTTTTTATGTTAAAGGTTATGTGAGTGGATGACTTTACATAATATGCATAATATAATGCATTCATTATAAATGTGTATTTTATTTCATGAAGTATAATATAATAATAATGAAGTGTAAGCTAATTTCCACCACAAATACCTCCTTTTCCTTTTCTGTTCTCTAACCCTTTTACTGCCACGCTATAATAGTTACTGCCGAGCAGTATTGCTTCTAACAACCCAGGTCAGTAGACCTTACAGGACTGCATTCACAAGATCATGGTAGCTATATCGACCATGAACCTACATCCCTGGTTCACTGGTTCACTGGTTCACTGTTATTGCTGTGACTGTTAGCAAAGGAGAAGGAGATCAACAACTCTGTGTCCTCGTTTCTTTCTCTAGCAGGATGTGGAGACATGAGGGGTCTGTTTAGGCCCCTGATGTCTTCATAAAGAGGATCTGTCATTTCTATGTAAAAAATGAACAAGTTTTAAAAGGTTTTAAAAAAATGACTCTCACCAGATTAATGCAGCTATGTAATCATTAATGCATCATTAAATGTAAGCAATGTAGGTGCTTGAATTTGACCTGCTATCACCTTTGCTATCACTCTTTAGGTCCCTGTACAGCAGGGATGGAGTGTGAGAGGAAGAGAAAAAAAAGTACCAATCAGTTTCTGTGCTGGCAAGAAGCATGCTGATAGGAGGAGAAAGCAGAGTAACAGAAAGCTGAGTTTATCACTGTGCTGCTTGTCCTTTCACTGTCCAGTCACAGGCTGGGAAGGGTCCAGATAAAAAACTAAAGACTAAGGCCATCTAGTGGCAGAAAAAATACTGTGGGGGAAATCTCTGTATTAAAGGTGAATTTTGCAGCAGAAGCTGGTTTTGTTATTTTATCTTTTGATTTGCTATTCATTTTTATCTTGTTATTTGTTCACTGGAGTAAATTGTATAGTTACATTTATATAATATCTTATTTGTGTATTTTTCTAATTGTTTTATTCTATTCTCCACAGCGATTGATAATTTCTGCCTGACAAATGTCAGGACAATTAATAGATCGCTAATGAAATCAGATACTCTTTCAAAATCTCTACAATGAAAAGTAGCTAATATTTGGTTAAAAGTTAGTAAAAAAAATCTGACCACATAGAAATAGGCCAATGTATTTTATCTACAGTTAATTTTAATTGATACTATTAAAATATTTTCTTTCATGAACGAGCAAGCTATTAGGATAAACTTCAAATTGCTGGCACTTCCATATGAACTTTCTGCTATAATAATAATTGTAATTAGAATTTTATCTTCCCTTTCTAATTGTTAGGATAACAGTAACATCTGTTCTTTTTGTGTTAAATTTCCCCATAAAAACCTGCTTTGATTTCACTTGAATAATTTAAGCTTGATTAATCAAAGCTACTGTACAGTGTTTTGTCTTAGAAAACGGTGTAATGTCTGGAAGATCTGATAGAGGTTTTGTTTTAAAGAATCTGTAAGGCTCAGCTTGGCTCTCAGTTACTACCATGGTAAGATCATTGGGAAGGGGGTATGCTTGCAGAAGGAGAGGTATTAATACCTAGACTCCTCCAGCTTGTTGACAGTTTGGAGTTAAAGATGCCTCAGACTTTGGGTTGTGAAATACTCTGATTTGTGATTACATTTTATGTCATCCTGGCTGTCCTGGACTAATTAAAGTTCTAATAAAATCTCAGTGTATTTCCACTTTTGCGACCAAATTAATATTTGTTCCTGCTCACATACCATAACTTAAAAATATATTTTAAAAATGCTGTTAACTTGCTCTTCTTGGAAACTCCAAAACTGATTTTTTCTCCTGCTTTGAAATGTTAAGGTTAACACTATCTGTCCTAACAAACAATATAGTAACAAAATAACTATAGTATGGTTTTCTCAAATTAAGCAGCCAGATGAGGTCGATAATCAGGGCTCCTTCAGTGTCACCTGCAATTCTAACTCCTCCCCTCCTCTTCCTCTTTCTGTAGGGGTCCCCCAAGGCTCTGTCCTTGGACCCCTCCTCTTCTCCATCTACACCTCCTCCCTTGGTCAACTAATAACCTCACATGGCTTCCAATACCATCTCTATGCGGATGACACTCAAATTTATCATTTCTTTATTTGCAACCCTAGAGGTAGCCGCACAGCAAGGGTTAACTTTTGAAAGCCCTGGAGCTCCTCTTTAAAGCAGAACTGAAGCCTAAATGTTTGGATATAGTAATGGAGGGTTAGACCCCTGTCAGCTTTTTTTGCTTTCTGTTTCCCACCGGGGAGATTTCCCTATCTTCCATTCCTATAGCCATAACAGGAAGTGGGAGAAAATCACTCCAAAGTGAGGGAAATCCCTAGTGTTCCTATTAGAAGATTTCCCAAATATTATTGTTCTGATGACTACCCAAAATTAGGAATGTTCTTTCTCTTCCAATAATAATGGTCACTAGGACAAATAGAGAGGGTCAATCACCATAACAGGGACACATAAAGCAATAAAAAAGGTGACAGGTGTAATTCTTCTCCAGAAAAACAAAAAGACAAAGTCTAAAGCGCTACTACCCTTAATGAACAGGGTGTAGCGGGTGTTGAGGCCTGGAGGGTTTGAAGAATGAAGGTTTGTGTACGATCAAATACTCCGTTTGGTGTCAGAGCTGCTTGTAGCTTGTACAAACTTGGCAGTGGGACATAATACTTGGCCCACCCACTATAGAGATATGCTCTCTGAAATGAGGAAGAAGAACCCAAAAGGGATGCTCTCCAGTCACCACAAAATAAGACCTAAAAAAGTAAATGTAATTATAGTTAACTAATTCTATTTTCTGTCAACCTATGATGTTTTTTTGCATCCTGTGTTCACAAATACTTTAATTTTTGAATATCTACTATAAGACCATTTGGTCATGGGAGCATGGTGATTTGTCTAACACTGTCACATGGGGGAAGGAAAGGAGCACTGTGTAAGTTTTGATTAGAGTGCCCTGGAGCTTACACAGGGCCTCCTTTCCTCACTACTGGCAGCTAAACAGAGCACTGGGGGTGAAAAAAGAAGGTAAGTATGTGGCTCTGGGAAGGGGGCATTAAAGCAAGCTTATTGATTTGCCCTGCATAGAAAAAAAGAGGTTTGCTTTAAGAGATGTAACATGCACCACATTGTTTCATCACTGAGAAGTATTTAAAAATCTATTATTATGCTCTTATTAATTAAATCAAATACATAAAAAAAACATTATTAATCTTCTTGAACCTGACACAATACAAGCCCAACAGACGTGTTTCTTTTTTTATGTAACAGCAATTATATTTTTGATATTGAACCACAATAGCACATTTTGTATATAATTAAATATATTCTTATTCAATAAATTTAGTATATATGAAAACAGCTATTTCAATTACTAACAGTGTGTGGGATTTGCTTGCAACCAGTTATTTGCTTTCCTCCCATCAATATTTTTACTCCTTGAGGTTTGATGTGACAGATTAGTTAACTTGCTCATCTATTCTTCTGTTGCTCTGCTTCCGACAGTTTCAGCATATGGCTTCTGCACCGACAGAAAACTGCAAAGCAGCAGGATATATCTTGAGTCAATATGAGACAATCAAGTAATAGATAGTAAAGTTTGGCTTTTGGGGGATGTCAGCGGGATTTCTTTATTTTCATTGCAGACACTTATCAGATTCCTCTTTTTTTCAGAGCTGTAAATTCCTTCACGAGTTTGCAAATTAATCTAAAATGATAAATTACAATTAAAATAAAAGATTGTAATTAGCTTTGTAGTAGCTGGGTATTACTATATTACACAGAGTGTTAAAAAATATCTACTTTTAAAGCATCATAAAATAGCACTTGAATATTATTGCTGAATTGTTATTTCAGTGCTCAGCTTGCATCCATCAGAGGGAAAATGACACAAAATTAATATTTACTACACACATTATAACAGCATAGGGCTTGGATGGAAAGAAGTTAACTGCTTGGATAGAGCTTCTTTATATTGTGTGGAGACATCAATAATTATTGCTACTATATTCTTAAATGAGCTGACAGCCTCATTTTCTTTAAAGACCAGCTCATGTAAAAGGAGTGATTGAAGTTGAGTATGCAATAAAAAGTATGCAAGTGAGTATGCAATAAAAATTAATTTGTAAACATCTGTTGTGGGTGAGGTGTTTAAGCTTTAGCTCCAACATAAACTCTTAAGCCCTGGACAGCATGCTTAAGAGAAGGACCTCTGCTCTCTGTGTTGAAGCCATGCTCTCTCTGCAGTGGTCCAGCATGCTTAAAGCTGAGTCCCAGCTATAAATCTAGCCATATGCACCTCAAATCTCAATGGACATAAGTTGATTTTTTTTAAAAACAGACTGCGCAGGTTTGAAGATTCTCAGTTAAACTGTTTGGGTATTTAAGTAGCTGCAGATTTCAGGATTGCTTCCATAAAATAGATGGCTGGGGAGATTCCTCTATCCATGCCATTTAGCCATTTGCTGCCACAGGCTCCAGGTTACTCAGCACCGTTTTCCTGAATCTTTGGGTAGGAGAGCGTGTTCATTGTGCCCTTCATATTTACAGTGAACCAGGGATGGTGCAGGCTCCAGCTGGACTAAACTACTTGCTTGGAGAAGGGAGGAGATGCGAGAAAGGAGTTGACTTGTGGTCAGAACTATCTATTTAATCTGGGCACAAGGAGAATCCTCTGTATTGCCAGCGAGGGGTGCGCATGCAAAGGTGGTTCCATGGGGTCCCTTAAGAGGACAGAGCTACCCAAAAGCAGCAAATGGGAAAGGGAGCATTTAGAGGCAATAAATTAAAGGCAACCTAAAACTTACAAAGATAGGCAGACATGCAAACATGGTAAGTATTGAGGTATTCAGCACTATACACGTTTTTTCAAATAGGGTTTAAAACCACTGTAAGAGTGTATGCTGTTGCTGGAACGTAAATACCTCATCCACAAGAGTAAGACATTTACAATTGTATAATTTACTGCACCCTCCATTTAAAACACTAAGGGGATTATTCACAAAAGGGTGAAGAGTTTGGAGAAGGCAGCAGACATGAACAATCTAGGACAACATAGCTGTACTGGAAAGTGAGCTAAATTGGAGATTTTTTCCAAATCAGCTATTTTTGGCCTAGATTGTTCACTTTTCCCCCCTTCTCCAAACTCTTGACCCTTTTGTAAATAACCCCCTAATTCTACATTTAATTTAAATCATGCTTTAACATGTAAAGGGGTTTCTGTTACTATTCTGGAGGGATTTCACTCAAAGCATCTAAAATATAGGCTGCCATTATCCTCCTTGTAATTGCTGAAGATCAGTTTGTATACTGAGCATATTCCATACTGAAACAATAATAGACTGACTTCCCAGGAGAAAAGGGAGCCGATGCAAACATACTCCATCTATAACTATGATAAAGAACATACTGTGACAGGGGGAATACAACAATAATGCTAAATAATGTTTTGAGACATCAACTGCATAGTTGGGAAATTGGAGAAGATTTTATAACATGCCATAAAATATTCATAATTCTAGCATAATTTGCAGCAGTGGTGTAATGTAAGCGCACATTTGCTTGTAAATCTAGATCTACTATTGGAGAATCCTTTAGGGAAATCTTAGTAAAAAGGCAAATGCTGAAGTTTGACGTATTCAACTTCCTCATTTGCACGTCTATAGGATGTCAGAAGACATTTTAAACATAGATTGTAACTCAATTACGACATGAAGTAAATACTCTTGGAATCTGGATGTTCAACTTTTGATATTATATTGCAGAAACTTTATCATAAGCTATAACAGTTTGGGGTCAATTTAATTTATTTATTTTTTATTTGTTTTTAAACTGTTGTATAGTTTGACATACCTCAGCATGTTTGGGTTGAATGCCATCTCTCTTGCCTGCAGCTGTTTTAGGGAGTTGTGCGGTAAAGGGTCAGCTGTTTAGGAAATCCCTAAGCAGAACAGCGTACTCCTGCCTCACTGGTGTAATGTGTAATGGGAACAAAAGCATGGTATGCCATGGC
>NW_017307786.1:14298-15852 GCF_000935625.1 Nanorana parkeri
GAAACGTAAATAAATAAGATTGTCAGCATCTGTATGTTGCAATGCAAAACAAGCAAAGTAAGTCATGGTGTGATTAAAAGGAAAGTATGGGTTTTCACATATGTGTTCTTTCTGTTATAGATAGAAGAAAAAAATGCAATTTTTAACTAACATTTTTCTTTTTTTAATAACATTTTGCAAATAAATATTTTAATAATGTAATAGAATATTTTAGTTTAGTGAATGAGGTGAAGTTTTGCTGACTTCCAAATGCCAATCAGGTTTATGCAAAAATGATGTTTTTTATTTTCACTAGTCAAATTTCACTATATTCACTAAGCTAAGAAATAATTCCCTTGCAAAGTAAAAATCAATCCAATGGTGTCAGTGAGGTACAACAGCCCTGCCACATCCCCAGTTACATTTCCTTTATACTTTTTTTTAAAATAACAAGCATGATAATTAAAAGAGAAAAGTTTTAGTCCAGAATAACACTTTGGTAGGCAAACACTACCTTTTCGTAGACATTGGTACATCAGACCAAAAAAAGGGACAACAGTGGAAAGGGGAACAAAGGGACAGAGGGATTTGGTTATGAATAAGGGACAGTCCCTTCAAATGAGGGTCAGTTGGGAGGTATGGTTGTAGTTTATTAGGGTTATTCACAAAAGGGTGAAGAGTTTGGAGAAGGCAGGAGACGTGAACAATTTAGGACAACATAGTTGAACTGAAAAGTGAGCTGAATTGGAAAATGTTTCCAAATCAGCTATTTTGGCCTAGACTGTTCACTTCTCCTGCCTTCTCCAAACTCTTCACCCTTTTGTGAATAACCCTGTATAAGAACGGTATGTTTTTACAAGTCTATATAAGTTTTACTGGTGGCTCCAGACCAGGAAGTAGTTTTGGTAGGCTAGTTAAGTAGAATGAATGCCACCATTTGCAATACATTCAGCCTGCACTATATGGATGACAATAGTGTAGTACTCTCTGTAGTACATGGCCAGAAAGTGTTTAAATGACGACTGGCTTGTTGCAAATTTCTTGCATGTCCTGGGCATCCTTCAGATGTGCACCAGCTGTCATGAAAATTAGAGAAAGTTTTCAGGCCAGCAGGATAGTGGGTAGAAGGGAATGGATGGATGCTACAATGAGCTGGCAGCACTGGGAGGCTGGAGTTGACTTTTTATATTCCAGAAAGGCTTATACACAGAGTCTTAACTTCTGCAGTACAAATGTTATATGACGATATAACGGTTTACTCATGAATGTGGACAATATTTTACTCTTGCTTATACTTACAATACTTATACTTTACCTTAACTGCCTCCCGGCCGGCCGTAGTAAAAAAACGGCCGGCCAGGAGCTCTCTAGATCTGAGCGGGCGTCTTTAGACGTCCGCTCAGACACTCCCCCTTGCGCGCGCCGCCGGGCGTGCGCGAGCGGGAAATGGCCGCAATTTAAAAACGGGCAGCGATGCCCGTTAATATACATGCGATCCGCCGGCTGTAAAGCCGGCGGATCGCTTGTATTTAGCGACGATCGGTGCGGCCCCCCCCCTCCCTCTGCTGTCCCCCC
>NW_017307786.1:16178-34266 GCF_000935625.1 Nanorana parkeri
CGCATACGTGCAAAAAAGACGATTGCGCCCATTACGCCGCACATGTTACATATCGCCGCGAACGTCGCAGTGAGAGCAATAAGTCTAGGGCCATCAATCACTGATAACACTAAACTGATGAGCGGTAAAAACGTTTAAAGCGTCGCCTATGGCTAATTTTGGTTGCGGTCGTTTTCTGCGATGTCGCGGGTGCGCGCAATTTTAAAGCTTGACATGTTTGGTGTCTATTTAACCGATGTGACCAGATCTTTTATATTTGACCAAAAAACTGGGTAATAATAAATGTTTCCTAACATAATGTTAAAAAAAACGTTTTTGTTTCAAAATTTTCAGTAATTTTTCCTAATTATAATAAAAAATAAAACCCCCAGTGGTGATTAAATACCACCAAAAGAAAGCTCTATCTGTCCCCAAAAAATGGTGTAAAATTCATTTCAGTACAGCGTTGCATGACGGAATAAACGTCAGCCAAAGTATCGCAGCGCTGAATACTGAAAAATGACCTGGCCAGGAAGGGGGTCTAAACACCTGGTCTTGAAGTGGTTAATATCTCTGTTATTGGTAATCTTATATGACACTTCCAATTTTATGATGTTTTTAACTGTGATGGGGAGGATTTCATGTTCGGAGAAGTAATGGAATGTGTACAATACAGTTGGAAAGTAATTGGTTTGGGTATGGTTGGTGCTTTTTTTACAGAGGACTTTTTATTGTTTTATAATGTATGGTATTTAATTTCTGTGGGATCAGATCTAAAAAAAAAAAACCCCCGGTGGCCAGCCAATCTCAGTGATTGGAAGGATTTTCCCACAGAGAGTGGCCTATTTCTTATGTGCAAACGTAGACATATTTTCAATTGTTGGATCTGTTTAAACTGCATTGCAGATGCCCTACAATGTAGATTGCAGTGCACTAAACACTTCAAATACAAATTCAGTAATCAAGTTTGCATAAATATATATCTATGCAGATAATGTCGTTTGTAGCCACAACATACATGCCATGGATAGAATCACACATACACCTACTTAATAATACACCTGTTATAGGAGCAGATTCATAAATGTTTACATTGTATTGCACCTAAAGAGAAGATAGTACATCTCTCTGCATGGACTGCAGTGGTTGTCACAGAAAAAAACCGACACATTTCTCAGGCGCTTCAGCAGATGTTCACCTCAAATAAACTTCTGCCAAGCAAAAACTTGAAATAATTGTGTGAGCGCATCCCACAATAGTCTAATGCTGATATTGCCATCTTCATTGTATATATTATGCTGTTTGATATTCCAAACGCAGAAGGCAATAATGAAGCAAATACTTTAATGGTATATAAACCTTCTGAATCCCTGAGGGTTTTCAAACATTTTCTATTAATAACTAAAAATGTACATATCCCCCTATAGAGATGTCATTATTGATAGTATGTAAATATGTTCTCTGTCCATCAGCTAAATTCTTACAATGTAATGACTACAGTATTATCATTTCTCGAACTCAGAGTACAATAACCTTACAGTAAAAATACAAATATGCTGTTAAGAAACAAAGGTAAGAGTAGGGATCTTAAAGTACGACTTACCACCAATATTATTGTGGTCTTTTTAAAGGTGTGTGGGGGAAGGATTAAAATGGCACTGACCACCAATGATTGTGAGATTGCTTTTTTAAAGTGGGAGCGGTGTTTAAAGTGTGACTGAATAGCAATGATTGTGGGGTTGTGGTTTTTAAAGGTAATGAAATAAAAGTAAAACATAGGTGAAACTGAAACTTTTTTTCCTTTATACTGTATAGTAAAAAATAAGGTTAGTAAATACCTCCAAAAAAAAGCTCTATCTGTCTAAAAAATTATAATACTAATTTATTTGGATGCAGCGTTGCATGACTGAGTAATAGTTAATCAAACTTTCACAGCCCTGAAAACTAAAAAAATGGCCTGGTAATTAAGGGCCATTTACAGGCTAGTACTCAAGTGGGCCGAACGGCAGTAAGTGAATAGCCAAATGCCGACTTTGGCTCTGCTTTTTTCCTCAGAAAAAAAATGTAGAGCAGAACAAAATGTAAACAAAATAAAAAAATGTAAAAAAATGATTTTAAAAAATGCAAAAAAAATTAAAAAGTTAAGAAAATAAAAAAATGTAAGAAAAGAAAAAAATAGTGTGGGGTCCCCCACCCAAACCATACCAGACCGTTTAGGCCACATTTGCATTGGGATACCCCTTTAATAATGGGGCACCCAGATGCGCCCCCCCTTGTGAATGAGTAAGGGGTACCCCTACCCATTCACTGAAGGGTTAAATAAAATAGAACTAAAAATAAAAACCAGACTTTTAGAAAAAAAAAACACAACAAAGGATTTTGACCTTTTGATGTAAAAATAAATAAAAAAATGTACCCAACGACATAATCAATCAGGGTCAATCACCAGCGTTGTCTACAATGATGATGACTCAGCAAAATCATTTAAAAAAATAAAAAAAGCTACGTCTGCTGACCTGACCGCACGCGACAAACTCACGCCGCAGAATGAAGAATCTGACAGATATTTGGGCGGAGCTAGTGGTGACATGACCGCTAGCTGCGACCAACTGTGTACATTTGGCCGGCACCTGCCAGAGGCTTCACTCAGGTCTCGGTCAAATTAAAACAACTGGGTGGAGCCGGCCGTGACATCATATGCATTCAGCTCGGCTGAGTTGCTCTGCTGCCTTCAGCTGCTGTACGGGCTATTGTGAATAACCCGAACAGGCTCCGGCAGCCAAAGCGAGCCAAAGGATCGCTCGAAGCTACGGCTAGATCCTTCGGCTCAATAGTGAATAACCGTCTAAATGTCAACTAGATAGGTTTTACATCTACTTTAAAGGGACAGGCAGGCTTATTGGTCAACATGGAAGCTCAGGAGGAAAAAAAAGATATTTTCAGCTGCTTACTTCACTGAATTTACTGATTGTTTTGACATGTTTTTTGCCACAAGGTCACCTCAACTTATATATATTTTTATCATATGCCCAGTTTGAATTACTAGAATCTGGTTTTTTACAGATTTACTTCATTTTATTGATACTTCACTGGTCATAAAGCATTTTTGATGATTACAAATTCTTTATTTTCTAGAAATAATGGCTTGGAATTTATATAATTTAATATTGATATACTGCGGCTTGACATGTCTGCTATAAATACTTTCATAGTTCTCTTTGTGGTGCTTTGTTAAAACAACAAAAAAGGTCCCCTAGGTCAGAGAAACTTTTAATAGAAAAGCTGTAATCCTTTTCCAATTTCTAAATTCCTAAATGATCATGGTTTTTCAGTGCATTCATTTTTGTTTATCTGAAACTAATGAGTATTAGGGAACAGTTTTTCAATCTCTTGGTTTTATTAAAATTTAAATACAATTTATCTGCCTGCAGAATTATATGAAGCAGAAGCGAACAAACAAAAGAAAAGGAAAAACCTGATTAAAGAGCTGGGTTAATTCAAACTTTATTAACCATCTCCTAGAGGTACTTTAAAAAGCAATTTAAGGAGTAACCGTGCTATAGTTAAGACTGATATTTTTTTTTTCTTTTAAATGTTTATTTGAAAATTACAAACATTTGTGTGTGGGTGGGTATGTGTGGGTGTAGGCTAAAACAAGTCTAATACATGTAAAGGCATGCTTTTAAAGAGACTCTGTCATCTAAATAAAGGTCCCTGCACATACCTGCCGACACCTTCCAAACCCTTCGCACCAAGCCTATCCACATACATTCCTAAATGAAAGGTCTAGAGGGGTTACCAAGGGGGTAAGGGTCTCACAGGTATACAGTGTGCCTGTTGAACTGCAAAAAATGGCATGAAAGTATCTTTGCCAAAAACATCCGTGAGTCATTGTTCTATGAATGCTGTAATCCACTTTCTCTGGGAGGCCCAGTATACAAATATTATTTCTACAGAGCCTATTCTTCATATCTTCTAAGCGGGTTGAGGGAGCAGCAGTAACTGACACAGTGATTCTCACATCTCTCCTAATGGGAGTAATTTAATCTTATAAAGAGCTGACTCTGCCCTCCACTGCAGAGCTTCTCTCCTCATTTTCTGCATATCATGGTGAATGATAGTTATGTTATCCCATAAACTTTTCAGTTGACCGGTGGGGATTAACTAAGATGGTACTGTATGTTTGTGCTGCTTTAAACCATGGCCGCAGCTGTGGTAGCAGGCCTCACCAGCACATAACCCCTTTATCATTCATCTCAGTCAGCCGGACAGTGCTACATGATCCTCACAAACATATCCTGAGCAGGTGGTAGAGCCCTTACCCAGTGTGCAGGCGCAACATTGAAGTCTACTCCCTGCCTCTTTATGGCGTTCACGAGCGAGGCACTGTGGCTGTGGACCCGCACCATCTTGGGCCTGCTGGTTAGATGAAGAAGCAAGCTAGTCTTTATTCTTTTTGGTCATCGCAGTGGCAATGGACCGGGCTCCAGCAGATCCAGAGACTCACCGCTACCAACAGAGAGGATAAAGGGGAGAGGATTGGGGTAAGTGCTACCATAGATCTGGTTATCAGCACCAGAGAAGGAGTCCTGTGGCCGCTTACATCAGCTGCCAAGCCATGCCCCCCCTCACATTCCTAACAGGTTATCGCTATAATGGGTAAAATCACTGACCTGTAGGAAAGTACACGAGGTAGGAGATGTAGGCAAGCTTTGACACTCTCTGAAAGGGGTGGAACTTTGCTCATCAAAAAGGACTGGAATTTAGCCATGAAGCTTGGGAAACTGTTTCAGGTATATACAGGCACTATATATCTGCAACACTTTTGTTTTTATTTAGAAAAAACCCTGGCACTGAAAGGGTTAAATGGTTACTATAAGAATTGATGAATGCAAAACATGTCAGTTTTTAAACACACAGCAGAGCAACTTGACAGTTAAATGGTTACATGTGAAGAAGAAATGGGATGATCCATGTTAAACTGCCAGTAGCATACTTATGGTGTCACCAAAGTATACACTTTGGTGAAAATTATAACGGCAGAAGTGTCAGTGCTACCTTGCTGTACAATAGATAAGGGGGAATTCATCAAAACTGGAGCAGACAGAATCTGGAGCAGTTTCCGATAGTAACCAATCAGCTTCTCTCTTCAGTTTGTTAAGTAACATTTTGGAAATTAAACAGAGAAAAGCTGAATGGTTACAGAGCTGGTTACGAAGCTGAAACACAATTAAAAATGCCCAAAACCTCCCTTTTGAGATCAGTGCAGTAACTGCGCTGATCCGCAACCGCCCTGGTGTGAATGTGCTCTTACTATGATCTGAATGTAAATCTTTTAAAAAGATTTTTCCTCCAGCCTGAGCCTGCTACTCTGTTTAAACCACTTAATTCCCTCAGCCTTTTTCTCTCTATAACCTGCATGAATCCCAAAGCATTTTTTTGGGAGATTGTCTTTGTTTTGCATCTTATATCTTTCAACTTTTGTAGATTTCCCTAACATATTTTACATCCTTTTTTTTGGAAACAGATTTGGATACATACAGTATATGTTTACTTTTACTTGAAAAGAAATATTGAAAAATTTGAAAGAAAAAGCATTTTGCTGTAATTTTTTCCAATGCAAACTTTATGTAATTTGTTCAGCCCCTAATATTTACCCCAAAATATAGTCAACAAAGTCTGCTAATTAGAAAGACATTGTGCTCGCTTACATGAACACTTGACTTTCACATAGTAAACTCAAATGTCATCTGACATTTGTGTATTTTTCAATATATATCTTGATGGGACAGAGCTGCTTCAGCTCTGCTCTACTGTCCAAACATACAGTAAGTGCTTTGCCATCACACATATTACTTTTTTAAATACAATGCAGAAACATTGTTCCACAATGTGTTTACAATGCCTGCTACAGATCACTGGTATGGAGCACTTGGTTGCAGATCAGAAGCTCAAGAGGTGATTGGTATAACTCCTGGGCTTTGCCCTGTACCCCGGTTGTCATGGACAGTTGGTGGGTTCAAGGGCTAAACCCAACCAGAACCACTGGGTCTTGGCGCTGCCTTCATCCGTCACTATGCCTGTTTATGTGCAAGGCTTTGTGAGAGCTCATCCAGCAGGTTTGTGTGTAAACATATTGCATGTAATTCTTGAGGTCATATCAAGAAGCCACTAAGGTATTGACTGGACCACCAACATATTGACCAGGTAAGAAATAATACTCTGCAGTGCCTGGAGGGAAGTGATGTAATTTACTACTTGTTAGGCATATGTATTGTAAATACTTGAATGTCCATAGCCTGGCAAGGTTATATGGTCTGGGGACTACCTTGTCACAGAAGTATCAAGACATCTATGCCTGCATCAATGGTTACTATAATAATGATAATAATACTCAAGTTTTCAGATAAGAAAATGTAAATAATCAGAATCAGTATCCAAGAGCCTTCTACTTTGCATATTTATTATTTTACCTAACAATGCCCTGCTTCTCATGTTTCAGTTTTGATATCTATATTTATTGCTGTGATTATTTTTTTTAGCCTTTTTTATGAAGCGGTCTTGCTTTTTCTCTGTTTTACCACTGCTTTTGATCTTTTCCATCCAGCTTTTTTGTGTTTCTGTTAGGTGGTTACACGCTCTGTTAAAATCCTTAAATGTTGGCAGAAACTTGGGGCTGGGGTCTTGAGTTGGGGTTAGGCATTGTGCGAGTGGAAGTTGTTTTGTGTTAGCATGCTTTTTAACGTGTTTTTTCCCCAGTTAACTCACAAAATAGCATCTAGCAAAGACTTTCAGCTCTGTCATTCTTTTTGCACCAGCAACGGTTTAGTGCATTTCCCCCAGTTAGTAGCTTGAGTAAAATACATTGAGGCACTCTTTTTTAATGCAAAGTGTTTCAATCATATTTGCAGTAAAATTGAACAGCATGTTACAAATGAGACAGTGAGCATTTGAAACAGTTCTTACCTTGGAATTCAATTACATTGCCTATTTGTCTAGCCACAATTTGTCATTCTAAGTTGGTAGTCTAGTAATAATCTATAGCTGCATATACAATCTGTAAAGGATTTAGTGAATTTGTACAAAAAAAAGAGAAAATATGACATGGAGGTAAACGAAAACAGCCTAGATCACTTTATCATTAGTTTAAGAAGTTGCAAATTTCATTAAGGCATGAAAACATATTGCTAATCTCAAGTAATGTAAAATAAAAATCTTGCACTGAATTTCAGGCATTTGATTTGCAAGTTTGCAAGCCAATAAAGCAATAATGCTTTGGAATTATATATTGCTCAAATGCTTTCAGTGTCTAACACTGGAGAATACTGAAAAAAATAAAGCAATCTGCTAAAATGTAGAACCTTGGAAATGATAATACGCCTGCCTGCCATTTTTGCTTTGTCTTCCAAATTTATGCCTTACTTTAATTTTTACTGTGGGTATAGGAGGTGTGTTGAATGTTGGTAGTAATAATAGGAGGCGGGTTTGGTGCAGTTTTATTCAGGCATTATGGATAACAAGCACAGTCATTGCAAATTAGAAAATACATTTTAAGTGACACACATGCAATCTTTAATAGAATGTTAGAATATTTAACATTAACTATAACTGTGGTCTGAACCATATTTTGTTTATGACATTACCCTGGATCCCTGGCCAGTTTGTTCATATTTAGCAGCCAGTCAGAGACTGCCATTTGTGATGGGAATAGTGAGGGGCAGCATCTATGGTGAGTCATCATTGTAGTGGGTCATCAGGGCATTGCTCAGCATAATTGACACTGTACGGGACCGACATTGTTTGACAACATAATTAACATTAGGTTTACATTTTGATGGGGACAAGGTCCCTTGAAAGAGAGCAGAGGCTGTGGTTCCCCCAGCAGAGTACCTTCCCAATGTTGGGGCATGTGGCCTGAAATAGTTCAGGAGGGGTGATGCACCTTCACTGCTCCTCCTTTTCCTTATTCGGGATGGGGGACCCTTATGTTGTATACTGTTCCTTAGATTTAAAAAATGGCATGGTGATTTCCTTAAAACCTATACTAGACCCTCATGCAGTGAAGAAGAGGGTAGTATTGAGTGTGTGCCTCCTTTCCCTCCCACCAATGCAAGGTGATGTCAGGACATGTCATTTTTACAAACAGAAAAAGACTGGAGAATGATCTGTCATTCAGAGCCAGGGTTTTTTCCGTATGTAAATTTTTAGGAATACAATGTACTAATGTGCAACTTCATATGCAGGTTTAAGGCATCTTCAGTGCCCAGGTACCCACAACCTTTTTTAATAAAAGCTTGCAAACTGGCCTTAAAAAAGGCCAGAAGAAATGACAAGATTCAACTGCCATAGACTTTAGTGGGATTTGGGTAGTATGGTTGGAGATTTCCCATTGGGTTCAGGGGAAAGTCCAGTGAACTAAAGTTTGCTCAATTCGGTCATCACTAAAGGAAAAAAAAAAAAGATTGCACTTTTTATTGGGTGAGATAAAAGGATAAGTAGCCTGCTTCTTTTGTGACTTGGTTTAGGGGGTCTGCACACAAAACAACTTCAAGAACTACTGCCTTGGCATATGAATTAAGAGGTGTCAATCAATGCTTACATAATATACAAAACAAAGTAAAAGATGAAGGTGAAATTATATTTTTAATTGGCTAGAGGAAACATTTGAACTTAAGCTTTCTTGTCCCTTATAAAATCAACCAAAATGGTATGCAGTTATTTAGTATTACATTCATTTCATGTGGATTCATTTATAACCGAGTACAACACATCATTTCATTTAGAATACTGTGGCAGCTCATTTTCAAACTAATTATCAACATGGGATAGCAGATATTATGAGTCGATAATGTTTCTGGCAAAACATATTGCCTAATTATATTATTCAAGCTCTACCTAAAAGTAGCTGGCCAACACATGAAATAACTGCCGCTACAGTATGATACAAATTAAAGGTATCCATTACAAATGAGCAAAATGATAATACAGGAAATAATTTTGATTTAATCACTGAAGTATGTCTTATCAACTTATACTGTTGTACATAAAGCAAAAATATAACATTACTTTGAAATCAAGATAATTGCTAATGTGATTCCATTTAGAATTTTGTTTAATGCTTAAAGGAAAACTACACTTTCCTTTAAAAAATTATATACTTTAGCTATAAAATTGCTAAACAAGCCATTTGTAATTTTGTGTGAACAAAAAGTACCTTTTAAAAACAGTATCTCCCTTGATGCCCATTACCACCTCTCCTGTTTTCCCACAAGGAGAGCATTTCTGACCTGGGAAAGTAATGGTATTGACTCTTTACATGATCTGCTGACTCCCCAGGGTCAATGTTAAACTTTCCAGGATCTAAAAAACCTGTACAACATTCCATTAAACAATTTATTACAAGTTTTTTAAGAATCCATCCATTCTTAAAAACTGACCTTTTTTTTTACTCAGGCATGAACCATCCCAGTCTCTTTTCCATTGTTTACGTGCGTCTCCGTCCCCAAAATATTTCCTTGCACTGTATTCGCCAGTCTCTCCATGACGCAGGCCAACTATCAATGTACCCTTACCTGCTCATATCTGTAAGTGGTCACAAATTTTAAAACAGTGTGCCGATAGTGCTCAGGATAGCATCATGTGAGGGTGGCAACTGTAGTCCCTGGACGGGACTACAGTTTAAATTGATCAATAGGGAATACTATGCTTTTAATATAGGCCTAAATCCTCTTCCCCAGACTAGGTAACATCTTGTTCAAAATGCAGCTGATTTTCCCTCTCCGATCTAGCTGTGCCCAAGTGTTCAGATATTCTGGCAAGACAACATCTCTTATATTAATCTATTCTCGGGAACAGTTAGATCACTAATACAGACTCTTTGCCTAGTCCATGACTCAATCCCTGGATTAGAGGGGAATAATTCTCCCCTTTGTCATTGGCAATACTTTTGCTTTTGCTTTCTAGGTATAAAAAAAAGCCATTCTGGTAAACTGACTACTCTAAAATCTACCTGATCTATAGGATCCTAAAACTATTCTTTTTTTCTACTAGACAAATTCGACATGAAATACAACCTAGCCTGTACTAATAAGTTGTTTAATACATGGTCGAGTTTCCTTACCACTGAACTGAACTTGGACCAACTGAAAGACCCAATGGGGTTGATTTACTAACCTCACAAACACGCCACAAACACGCCATGCATAAACACGCCGATTGCGCGCGCGCATATACGCTTGGCGCGGAAACGTATGCAGGTTATACAGATGCTTGATAAATACTACCAACGCGCGCGCATGGCGCGTTAAAATGCTGAGGATTCCATAGGGATGTGCAACAACCAACAGCAAAGGGAAGCCCAGTGGCTGAGCGGTTAGAGGACCTGCCACACAACACCTATTTCCCCGGTTCAAATCCTGCATCAAATTTTGCAGCACTCTACATGGTACACTATGGCTAAACTTAACTTGTATACTGGGTAAGAGAAATGTCCTCTGATACTACACTACAGATACTGTATGTCCAGTAAAGGTATCAAGACCTGTAATCTCCCTTTTGTCTCTCTTTTTGTAGTTTCTATGTTATGTTCCCATCATCTATTGACATTCATGTATTGTGAAATATGTCTCTAACTTCTTATCATCTGTAATGACCTCAGTCTGGTACTTGTTCTTGTATTTCTCATTATAATTCTGCATGTTATGAGGAAAACATCATTGTGTGGCTTGAAGCCCATATTGTATTCAGTTTTTTTCTTTTCCTTTTCTTGATACTGAGCAGCTTTCAGTGAAACTGGTTATTAGCTTTGTGTTGTATCATACTCAGAGTTTCCATTTTCCTTTGTTACTATGTTTGTATTTTTCATCTATGCACTATTATTATATATCATGGAAAATTAATTTGTTATAAATATTGTACATTTATTTCTTCCTAATAAAAAATTGTAAAAAATACCTTTCACTACCAACCTGATGTCACTGTAATTTTCTAAAACAGTTAAAAAAATCAATGCAATATGGCAACCTGAAGCCATTCTGTATATTGTTGATGTACAGCAGGGGTCTCAAACCTCCGGCCCTCCAGCTGTGGTGGAACTACAAATCCCAGGAGGCATTGCAAGATTCTCACAGACATGACTCCCTAAGAGAAATGCATCATGGGATTTGTAGTTTCACTACAGCTGGAGGGCCGGAGGTTTGAGTCCCCTGATGTACAGAATGCCTCCTGGAATGTCAGTACCTGCTTGTGTGATTGGCTCACATCTTCTCCCAGAAGTCTGCACAGAGATAAGTAAAAATGTAGACAATAGAAAATGTAATTTCGGTGAGATGCTCCCTGAGGGTTGAAGACTTTCAACATTCCTCATTAGAACACTGAAAGTGCACGAGGTGATTATGATGAGCAAGAACCTCCCATTCCATATCCTTTCCATTGGAAAGGATATGGTGAAACAAACAACTTTTTCATTAGAAAAATGGGTAGAAAATTGCAGCAATGTTTGTTAAAATCCTTGCAGTGTACCTTGATCACACAGAGTAGTTGTTTTCACAAAGGTGAAGTTACACTTTAATAACTGGCTTTACCTTTGTACTTTTGTCTAAAGAAAACTGAGAAATGCTTAAAACTGAAACCAACGTAGTACTGTTATACTGGCTTTTCAATGCGATAGAGAAATGTGTATAAGTCCACAAACCAAATACAAAATATAATTTCATTAGTCTGAGAGTAGCAAGTCTAAATCTGAATCATCTGTAAAAAAAATAAGTCAAGGCAACTGGACTTGCTGTTTTTTTCTTGAAGATGTTTCACTGGTCATCCAACCAGCTTTCTCAATTCAGAATGACTTGTACAAAATGATCTGGGAACAAATATTGTGAATGTTGCTCCAATCTGTTGGTCACAACAAGGTGTTAATGGCATTTGCATAATTGGAGTCTGGGAGGTGTTATTAACCTGCCCTGAGAGGTGTTAAAACAGCATTGTATCTGGCAGACAATAGATGTCTTAGCCCCCCACCTCTATTCAAGCTTGGCTTCTCCATTTTTATGCTCCATTTATGCAGATGCAATCAACACCTGGTTGTGACTAACAGATTATGTGGATTGGAGCAGCATTCACCATATTTCTTCCCAGATCATTTTTCGTACAGGTCATTCCGAATTGCGAAAGCTGGTCGGATGACCAGTGAAACGTCTTCAAGAAAAAACAGCAAGTCCAGTTGCATTGACTTATTTTTTAACAGATATACCATGACCTGGATGAATGAGAACCTTCACAGACATACATCTGAATCAGTTCTCTGTCCATCAATGTAGTTTGTTGCACTTCTCAGAAAAACCCAGTGTGGGCCTAATTAGGAAGCCAATACAAAAGGTAAAGTTTATGTTCAAAGTACAGTAACCCTTAGTGTATATTTAGAAGTCAAATCTTAAATACTTTCACTGTCTCAGCTACCACTTTAGACATTTGAACATACATCCTGAGACTGTTATACTTTCTTCATTCAAAGAAGAAAATGTAACAGATCTCTCCATCAACGCTTAAAAGCCTGGATGGAGGAATGCCCACTTTTTTCATTGTCATATGACAGCGGCAACTGTCAGAATACCCGAATGGAGCTTGCAGCTGATTGGCTGCAGGCTCTGTTCGGCTGAAGATTTTCCATCCAGCTCCTTTGATTTTCTGTTCGAGGGATGTTTCCCAGAAGGGTGCTGATAGTAGCACCTACTGTGCGAATTTCAGCCGGTTTATACTATAGTCTACACTGACAATATGGCAACCTGCGGAGAATCCACTGGCAGTGTCCATCTCACCAAGAACATTCCATGTTTACTGATAGCAGGGTTACTAGTATGATGCTTGGCCTGTAAGCTGTATCAGCTTGGGTCTAAGGGCTTGTTCACACCGAAAGCGTGTGTGTTCCCCGCGTTTTGGGGCGGGAGTGGGTGTGGCGGTGCATTGAATTCAACGGCGCCGATTCCACGCCCCCCTGCCCGCAAAAACTTTGCCAAAGTTGCGTTCCACTGCAAACGCAAAAAATAGAGCAAGCCCTGCATTGCCGTATAATGTTTTGCTGGGATTTGTAGTCCTCTATAGCTGGTGGTATTTTGCATTGTTGTATAAAGTATTGCTGGGACTAGTAGTCCCTCTACAGCTTGGAGTCAGTGGCAGAACATCCAGGCCTGGTGCTCCACCACTGCCCTAAAATCCTTAGTCTGTATTGTTTTAGAAAAACTGGCAAATTACACTAAAAAAAGTATTTGTAGTTGGTATCGTACTTGTGGAAAAGTATCAGTACTCATACTCAGTCTTGAAAAAATGGTATCGGTACATCCCTATTGCTACTAAGTTTATGTCAATAACAGCAGAGAAGCTTGGGTCATTTTTGACCTTGGCTATATCTCTGATGAACTCTGAGAAGAAGGAAAAGCATAGAAAGGACACTTACATTTCGCTTTTATTTCTAGAACGTGCTTCCGCCCACCACTCTTGAAAATATTAAGGCAATTTTGTGAAGTGTATAAGTTGCTAAGACCTGGAGTGTGTGTCAAACTTTGCAATTTCTAGTTTGAGAAGATCACTCAGTTCTTGGAACTTCTAGTTGTCTCTATTGGATAATTTGGGAAAGTCTGGCAATCTTTTAAATAAACCATGGACCTGCTCAAACAACTTTTGTCAAACTTCATAAGGCTGTTACTAATAGGGATGGTCCGCCGGTTCGATTCGAACACGAGTTCGAATCGAACATCGGCTGTTCGAGTGTTCGCCGAACGCCGAACTTTATGGGATGTTCGCGGTCTGTTCGACCGCGATGCAAAGAGCCCTCCGGAGCTCCAATTGGTTAAAGACTTGCACCTGACCACAGGTCAGGTGCAAGACTTTGGCCAATCAGGGCACAGTACTCATTTGGAGCCATGATTGGGCAAAGTCAAGATGACTCTGCCCAAT
Source organism: Nanorana parkeri (assembly GCF_000935625.1). Lineage (NCBI taxonomy): Eukaryota > Metazoa > Chordata > Amphibia > Anura > Dicroglossidae > Nanorana > Nanorana parkeri. Next base: position 30,105 of record NW_017307786.1, read on the forward strand.
CATGTCTCTCCTATCAGATGCCGGCAAACTACACAATTGGGCGGAGCTAGCTGTCACTGCTAGCTCCACCCAATTGTTTATGTTTTGCCGACATCTGTCAAAATGCCATTATGCGGTGGGAGTCGGCAGCGAGTGGACGGGACAGCAGCCGGCGTTTACATTTTTTTTATTTCTATTTATTTTTTATTGTTTTAATTTTTATTTTGTCGTCATCGTGGACAATGCTGGATGCCGGGATTGACCCTGGATTACGTTGGTGGATCTATTTTTTTTTAAAGTAAAAGACTTGTCAAAAACATGTCTTTTGTTTTATTTTCAGTTAAAGGATTTTATCAAAAGTCTGGACTTTTTAATAACTATTTGATTTAACCCTTTAGTGAATGGGTAGGGGTACAAGTACCTCTTACCCACATGAGAGGGCGGCATCTGGGTGCCCCCTTAATTAAAGGGGTACCGCGATGCAAATAAGCTCCCTTGCCCGCAGACCCCCACAACCACCAGGTCAGGGTTGTGAGGACGAGGCCCTCGTCCCCATCGGCATGTGGACACCCTCCCAGTGCCGAGGGCATGTGGTCTGGTGTGGGAGGGAAGGGGCTCTCGCTCATCCCTCCCTTTCCGGCCCTGCCAGGTCTATGCTCGGATCAAGGGTCTGGTATGTAATTTTAGGGGGGACCCCACATTCCCCCACATTTTTGGGGGTGGGGTTCCCCCTTCAAATTCCTAACAGACCTTAAGGGCCTGGTAGGACTTTGAGGGGGAACCCCACACACTTTTTTTTACATGGGGTCCCTCCTAAATATTCCTACCAGACTTTAATGGCCTGGTATGACTTTGAGTGGGAACCCCACACACTTTTTTTTTGTTTGTTTTTTTACACAGGGTCCCTCCTAAATATTCCTACCAGACCTTAAGGGTCTGTTATGACTTTTAGAAGGAACCCTACACTTTTTTTTTAAATGGTCCTTCCTAACATTCCTACCAGACCTAGAGGGTCTGGTATTGTTTGGGAGGGGGAACTGCACACTTTAAGAGTAAAAAAAATAATTCAGTTTTGCTGCAGCAGGTTCTATACATCCTACAGATCCACCACTTTACAGGCAGGTTTAGGGGACCCCCCAGGCATGATATTTGAAGGAATTTTTCATTTTTATTACCCTTTTAAGTGATGTTAAAATCACTGTTCCTTTAAAACATTTTTTTTTTCATTGATTACTGTCTCCCAGGGCAGTACCCGGACCCCAATACACCTTTTTGGCCAATAACTTGCATATAAGCACTCTTAAAGGGGACAATCATTTTCGAACGTTCAACCCCTATTGACTTGCATTAGGTCCGAGTTTGTATTCAAACTTTTCGTCCGTTTGGGTGTTCGAATACGAAACGATCACTAGTTACTAATAAGTTCTCTGCAAGTCATGTACTTTGCAAATTCCGATGCATCTGCTCTCTCTGGCATTCTCACCACAGGTGCTCTCTCACTTTTGCTGTAGATAGCGATACCAGTTAGCTGAGGTTCTGAACGAGAAAACAACAGCTGGGTATCAGGAAGGGTGTACCTTGTCCTGGGACATTTTGATGATCTAGGCTCAGGAGGTCCTTTGATGGCACAAATGTTGCTGCATGTGGTGTCAGCAACTTGGGAGACAGAGGGGTGTCTGAAGTACTTGGCTGACCTGTATGGTTGATTGCTGTAGCATCTTGAACTGCTAGATGTTCTGCAGTCATTTGGATAAAATTAGACACATTCAATGTGATTGCATTATTGCTGTTCTGGCTTAGGACAAATTGCAAAGTTATGTTCAAGAAAGAATGATGGACTACATCCTCCTCTACAGCCTATTTCAAAGCTCTTAGCTCAGCTATGGCCACTGCTTCCCCCCTTTGCTTCTGAAGAACTACTAGCTATCCTTCCTTTTGTGCAGGCTGCACATCTGCCTGTGCACAGGTTGAACAGCTTGTGCTTTGGTGGCTGCTTTCTTCTTTGTGCAATGAGCTTATGCCCTTGCTGCCCCTGCCTTGGTGCAGTCTAATACCGGTGAGTTGGTGAAATATAATTGTGATATCTGCTGTGAGAGGGACCTTAGCTATCTATAGGACTCCTTGGACATCTATGGAAAAAGCTGAAATATGAAGTCTGGAGAAGGCATCCTTAAAACCTGAGACAGATGGAGCAGTTTGCTGCTGAAGAGTGGGCAAAACTATCTTTTGGCAGGTACAGAAGTCTTATAGAGAGCTACAAAAATCCCTTGTTTGCTGTGATTGCCTCTAAAGGTTGTGCAACAAAATATATGCTTAGGGTCCCATCATTGGTGTCCATGCCAAAAATAAAAAACAAAGTCTGATTTTTATTATATATGGAATAAACAGTGATGGATGCCACCAACTCTGGTCTGGTCAAGTTCAAGTAATTTCAGAGAACCAATGTGTTCTTCTCTTTACATGCAAGAGTACTAACTAACAACTGGACCGGTGTGGTGGCGGTGGCGGGGGGACACGCCGCGGCACCAGCGGCTGCAGTGGGGTCACGCCTGCTGCACCAGCGGCGGTGGTGAGGACACGCCGCAGCACCGTACAAGCGATCCAGCACCTGTACAGATGCTGGATCACTTGTATTTAAACAGCAATAGTCTGCTGTTTAAAATGGTACCAAGAACACGGCTGCAGTAAATTCCATCGGATGACGTGTACTTACGCGAACCCGCTGTAAGTGGTTAATTAAAGGGTATTTGCAATGAGCCTATAGAATCACTAAAATGAACTCTAGGCACATATAAAATAGCAAATCATTGCAATTCTGCATCCATTAATACAGCAATAATAATGTTTGTAAATGCATGCAGTGTAAACACCTGAAATTGCACCTCTTACAGCTCCTGTACCATAGATTTCAGATAAGGAGTGAAAGAAGCAGCACAAGGAGCAAATAATGCACTCATAAGGGGATAGAGGGAGAAAGCAGAGTGCCAGGGAGATGAGATCCTCCCTGTGCTGCTTCTCCTTTACCATCCAGTCAGAGGCTAGGGTCCCGTACATGGCAGCCTGGGCTCTGAGAAAGAGAGATGAAGATGGTTATATATATATACTTTTGAGTTGTGCTATAACATTTTTGCCTTAACCTCTTGCCGTCCGCCTGTAGTAAAAAAACGGACGGACGGCACTGCAGCATCTGCGGGTTGCCGTCTCCAGACGGCAATTTTTTTCTGCTCGCGCGCGAAAACCCCACCCTAATGGTAGAAATTGTGTGAAATATCACTTAAATGGTGGAGTGCTAGTAAAAGGGCGTTCAACTTATAAGCCAATCTTGCTAGGAAACAATATTTTTATTTGAATGGATGTGCTGTTAAAAAAATACAATCGATGTGAGTAGTGGTGTCGCTACAGGGGGATAAGGGTGGCAATTGCCCCCCCTAGGTTTTCACTTGCCCCCCTGTGTGCCCCCCTTCCAGGGATTGGCAAGGTGTCTGTGAGTAGTCCTTGCAGGGTCTGCCGCGGTCGTATGGAAAAGTTGGTACATCCCACGTGCAGGAAGGGTTTTTTTTTCTCAGGGGGTGGCCGCGGAGCTTTCACAGCAGAGTGGCAGAGCTTGATGGCTGTTCGTGGCTGTGTGTAGTGAAGTCAAGTCACTGCACTAATAAGCCTGCAATGATCTGGAGCTGGGGGGGAAGGGAACAGCAGCAGCAGCTCAGTGAGATGTGTCTGGGGCTGGCTGGGGGGATAGCAGCAGTTGAGGCTTGGTGTCTGGCCTGGGGCTGGAGGGACAGCACAGCAGCTTAGTTTATATGGTAGAAAAAGGAAAGAAAAAAGATGGGTTTTTTGGGCACCTAATGACAAATACAAAGCAATTTAGCAGTAAAAAAGTATTTTTAATAATTTTGTAATATTTTAAAAGATTGATTCACATACAGTACAGGTAATAAAAACAACCGGCTGATCAGATGTCAGCATTGAGCCCCTATTCATCCTTGTGCACCAGCTGCTTGCTGCTACTGGGCTGAATCTGCAACAGTAGCAGCAAGCAGCTGGTGCCCAAAACTGAATTATAGGGGCCTGACGCTGAGGGGGGAAGCCTTTGCAGAGATCAGTACAGTAGCAGCATTTAGCTGGCCTGGTGCCCAAGGCTTCCCCCACCTCAGCATCAGGTCCCTATTCAGCCTTGAGCACC
>NW_017307786.1:34881-41544 GCF_000935625.1 Nanorana parkeri
GTAAAAACATATGTTAAAAAAAATAAAAAAAAATAAAGTTAAATAAATAAAAAGTAAAAATGTAAAAAAAAGTTAAATAAATAAAAAATACAAAAATGAAGTTAAATCAATAAAAAGTAAAACAAGTACATTAAAAGTTTAAAAAATAAAAAGTTAAATAAACTAAAATTAAAAATCCCCCATAAAATTAAAGGCCCCAGACCCTGCGAACACACGCATTTAAAAAACAAAAACATAACTTATAATAAAATATATATTTTGTAATACTCACCTGATCCCTGGATCCACCGACAAGAGCAGCCTCCCGTCTCCCATGCTGTCAGACGCTGCATACAGCGAGTGCTGGTTTCTACTTAAACCGGCACGCTGTGTGTAGCTTCTGAGAAGATACGCTATTAGCGAAGCGGGAGCTATGCAAAATGCGCAGCCGGCTTCCCCGCTATGCTAATAGCGTATCTTCTCAGAAGCTGCACACAGCGCGCCAGTTTAAGTAGTAACCATCACACGCTGTATGCAGCTTCTGTTGCAACTGCAGGGCGAAGATGCCATCCGCAATTAAATCAACTCTCGGCGCCCATCGGTTGCGACATGCAATGAAAATTATTAGTGCCCCCCCAGATCTGACTGTGGTATCTTATGTGCCCCCCCCCCTATATATTGTTCCTAGAGTCGCCAATGGATGTGAGCATATCTGTGGTGCATTATTGATACTGGCAAAATGCTGCTGATAAAACATTCAGAAATGCTCCCAACGTAAAGTTAATTTATGTCTACCATTTAAGAGTAACTCTGTAACTCCTAAATAATACATATAGTCATACTAATGCAGGAAGACAGTCAAGTATATGACGTTAGGGCCACACCTGTCAACTTTGTTTATAAAAAAAACTTTAAGGTGTCTAAAGAAACATTTTTCTTTATTGTAAACCCAGTAATCCTCATTCAAGACTCTCTAAGGTAACATATGGCCATTATTTAGTAAATCGTGACAGTGAACTGTATGGTTTAGTGGTTCAACATGGTAAGTTGCCCGAAACAACAGATCCAGGTTTTAATTGTCACATTGCATTAAGTGATGGAGCCTGTACAAACAATACCCTTATTCACAAATGGCTAGTGCATCATTGTACATTTGCCTTCAGCTGAATCTTTGTAAAATATAAAGTAACAAAGCAAAATTAAATGATAAAGTTATAACTTGCAGTTAGTATGCGATCACCTTAACTGTTGACACTCTAAAATTATTTATAACCAGCAGCAAATTTCACAAATAATGTAAATTTTTGTTAGCAGCATTGTCTCCATTTTTTTATGCAACATATTTTTCTAGTTTTTAAAGCCTATAGGTAACTCACTGTCAATGTTATCAACATTTATCAAAAACTTATGTTCACAGTTAAAACTGGGCATGTGAGAGCTTTTCTATACCCCTGATTGATTGTCCAGGACTGCAACAGTTTATTATAGAGCTCCACAGGACACAAGAGTACTATAATGAAGAGCAGCAGCAGTGGACAATCAATCAAAGGTGTGGGGAAATATCTCTGCTTATAACACACATCTGAGTAGTGGCCTGGAGCACTTGTACATTATTAAAGGACTTCAGCATTGGTAACTGTTGCTAGTTTTTTTTAATACTTAAGGATTTCCTATTTTTTTAACTTTCAGTATTTTAAAAATGATGTATATTGCAAGTGGCAATCAAATTAACATACCGTATATACTCGAGTATAAGCCGTCCCGAATATAAGCCGAGGTACCTAATTTTAGCAAAAAAAACTGGGAAAAAGTATTGACCCGAATATAAGACTCACATTGTGTTTACCATTGGGAGCTCCAATTTAAAATTTTACATATTTGGTACCACACACCTTATTAAATGTCCAAATTTAAAGCAGGAACTTCGTCTCTATGTTGGAGAGAATGTGGAGAAATAGGTTCCTTAGTACATATATTTTGGTACTGTAGGTCATTGATGTCCTTCTGGAATCAAATCTTTAAAATTATCTATGAGTTTACTCATTGGGGTCTATTTACTAAGCTGCCGTAGGCCATATATCGGCTGAAATCAGCCGTACATCGGGTGGTTTCGCGTGGCTTCGGGTCGGCCGAACATGCTCAGCATGTTTGGCCAACCTGAAGTGCAGAAGGAGTTCGACTCAGCCGATCCAACATCTGGATCGGCTAAGCCGAACCTCCAGCAGGCTACTCGCTGCTATTCGGTCCATTCTTATTGATGCCGAACAGCAGTGAGTGAATAGCCGAATGCCGCTGAGCTGTTCTGCTCGGTACCTCTGTGGGACCAAGCAGAACAGAAAAATAGTTTAAAAAGTACAAAAAAATAAATAGAAAACGATTGTGCGGAGCTAGCAATGACAGCTAGCTCCGCCCAACTGTTTTCTGTTGGCCAGCGGTTCTGCTCCCGTCAAAAAAAAGAAAAAAAATGTTTTCCATACGAATGCATTGCTAGATTCCTATTGCTATTTAAATTTGCAATAGCAAACTAGCATTGCACCCACCCTCTGCTGCTGTCAATCACTAGTGGGGACCTGATGGAGAACTGCAGGTCCCCTCTGCTGATTGACAGCAGCAGTGGGCGGGTGCAATAGCTAGTTTGCTATTGGCTATTGCAAATTGAAATAGCCAATAGGAATCTAGCAATGCATTCCTATGGTGATTTGTTTTTTTTTATTCTGACGACAGCCAACGGCTCCATGTCAGAATAAAAAAAAAAAAGAAAAAGCAGTGTTTCTCTCCTGGGCGGCCAGGAGCGGGAGACTCCTGGAGCGCCCGGGAGAGTTGGGCTGTCTGGAGATCAGTGTCCCTGGTTAGCTGGTAACCAGGGACGCTGATCTCTCTGCAAGTGGCCGGAACCAGCCGTAAGGCTCCGCCCAGCTGTCGGAAGCAGGCTGTCAGCCGGCCAATGGCTGGCCGCTCGGCCAGCTTCAGCTTTCACCTCAGCTCAGTCGAGCCGAAGCATATGCCTTCGGCTCAACTGAGCCGCTTGGCCGACTTTGGGAGCTGCACGGGCTATAGTGAATAGCCCGTACAGCAGCCCTTCAGTTCTATTGAAACGAAGGGGTCCTGAGGCCTAAGCTAGCCAAAGGATCAGCCAAAGCTACGGCTAGATCTTTCGGCTGCTTTGTGAATAGACCCATTGGGGTGATTTACTAACCTAAACACACACACGCACCAGGTGCGTGTGCATTTTTACACAGCAAAACGTATTTATCAACCAAACACGAGCAACGTGTCACATCTTCACGCCGTTATGGCGCGTTTTTATGTATTTACGTATGTGCGCGTCATGTAGCATGCCCCATAGGCTACACGCCGCTCTAATAGCGGCATGCAAGTCTCTAAAAGCATATTTCCACTAATGCCATATATGGAAAAATCATGCACATGATGCATATATAATGCTGCTTCACAGTTTAGACAAAAATGGTTAGCTCATGCATTTACATTCCTGCATTCATCAACGCAAGCAACACAACATAGAGCTAATTTACACAACATCACCTTGCAATTCATGCAGGGCTTTGCAGGGCTTTGCACAACACACCTGCTGGGTGTGTACACACTACAAAGGTGTCTAGATTCCACCAATAGATCATGCTGGGAGGGAACACACTACAGAGTTGTATAATTGTTCGTGGCATGTTTATAAGGTTAGTAAATCAACCCCATTATGTTGCTTATGTTGCAGTAGCAAATGCTGCTTTAGCTTTATTACAATTGTCGGTGGATAACTTTTTACCTGAAGTTAGGACTATAATCTTACATATTTTATATATTTTATATGCAACTAAGACGTTGATTGCACAAATGTGCCTCGACCCATCGCCTTTGAATTACAGGGATGTAGTCCATAGAGTAAACCTGCAATGTTCTTATGAAAGGATGTTTGCATTAAAAAATAACAAGTTCCCTATATTCTATAAGAAGTGCTTCCCACTTCCTTCTGATGGATTCAGCATCCTCACTATAAACATTAGCTTCAGAGTACAAAGTACTTGTTTCTCGATGACATGACTGGGTTATTTTCCTATATGTTTTGTAGTTTGATTTTTTATTTACAAGATCTACCTTGTACCTCTAGGATGTGTAAGAACTGATTTTGTGCAGCAATACTCATATTTGTAACGTGAAAACGAGCTTATATAGAGATAGCTGCTTATATGAGTGTTAATTTTATGCCAATATGCACTCCTTTCATGGACTTGGTTGTATTGTACTTCAATTTGCTTAAATAAAAGAAACATTGTTTGAAAAAAAAATGATGTATATTAATTTTAAGGACTTTTTCATACCATAAAAATCCTGGACTTAGATTTTTGATCACTCCTTTTCTGTTCACCACTGTGTTGACTGAATTTAGGAGGAGGGAATGCTATATTTCTCATCTTCTACGAATTATGTCAAACATTAGAAAAACTATTTTTTAGGCCTTCTTTATACCTCCCATACCATACTGTCATTGTGCAATTCAAATTCATTATCTATGTCTAAAAATATATCTGCGCGATATATTTTCCCCCCTGGATGAATACATTATATCATAATTTTTTGCGATGGCATCTCATATAGGAGGGGTATATTGGTGAAAAATATCTCTTGCAGAGTCTAAAGAAATAATTTTCCTGCCACAGTTTCTGGGTCCAATCATGCACATGTTGGAGTTTTGATGTCCCAGTACATCCTGGAATGGTTTCACTCTTTCTGTTGTGTTCTCCATCATTTAAAATTACTTTGAATCAAAGTGGTGGAGGGGAACACCCTCATAATGGCTGTCAGTGTCAAAAGCCTTGCACTTCGAATTACCATATTTAGGCCCCCATTCTCACTTGTAAGTTTAGGTGCGATTAGGGATTCCTGCATCAGGAACTTGCATTTTCCTGCAGCAGGAATCCCTAATCTGCCTTTTACAAGTGGCAGCTGTCACCTGTTAAAGTTACTGATCGGGTGACAGCCACTGCATGTAAACGCTGGCACAACGCATGTAATCATATGGGGCCTAATTCTAATCGCACCTACCCTTTTGGATGTGAATGGTGAATGGGGCCTAATTCTTTTGCTTGAAAAAAAAAATTGCCTGAAAAACAAGACTCATAATTTTATGTCTCCAGTGGGTGGTGAGTCTTCAGTTTGCAGTCTTCAAGAGCTTTGACCCCTGGCAGAATATTCAGCATTCAATGCCTGCATCATCTGACTGCTGCATTCCTACAAGACACCGTAGTGAAGTAGGGACTGGTGGGAGGGGCCACAAGTGCACAGTGGGAGGAAGGGGCAGACATTTAACACTCCAGGCTGCTGAAGATTCTTCTGAAAGCTATAGATCCCAAAGACAGCAAAGTGACGACTCACTGCTTTCCAATAAAGTGAGTATTAGGAGTTTTCTTTTGTGGAGAACCTTTTTTTTTTTTAAAGTTTCTTTTAAGTATTTGGGTTCACAGGACTGAAAATCAACATAGTTTTTTTTACAGTAATCGAGTGATTGGAACCTGAAACTGTTCCCTCCCAAATTCCAACTCAAAATTGCTCATATCTCTGCCCACTGTTTTATCAGTAAGAGACCCTAATGAGATTAATTGGATTGTTCCTGCCTAAACAGCAAGGTACAAACAACTGGTTTATCCAGTTGTACAGAGTTGTGCAAATTTTAGTGATAGTATTTGCATTTGGGGTAAGTATACATACTAAATGCTATCAGCTGAAATACATCAAAGGGTAAGGGTGTTTATGTAGGTGTGGAAGTTTGTTTTAAATTATGTTACATAATTATGACATTTTTGAGCTTTAAACGAACATCAGATGTTACAATACACTCGATACAACCAATATATAATCTTATCAATTTCACTCTCATTATATCTCAAGAAAATGCCAATGCCTATGTGCTAGTTAGTTGTATGAAGTGCATAAATGTCATTGGAAAGAAAACAAATGCGCTGTGCATAAATCTTAGCATATATGGCTAGAATGATCTTTCTTAGTTCTCAACAAGTTGAAGCATAAAGTGATGTTACTATCATCTGCAAATCTACTAGAACTCCCAAATAAGAACACTTCACAGTGATGGAACATGGTAGAATGGCAAAACATTTCATATGGTTTTTAATAGAGCTATGGTAACTGTAAAAATAATTTACACAGGAAAAGCGAGTTTATGATGAGCACTTATTATACATGAAAATGCTTTGTAGAGATTTCAAACATGGCTTATTAACTTAGTAATAACATATCCTTTGTAGAAGAAACAAGGTTTATAATAATGCTTATCCCATCACATTACAATATATTCAAGGTATTCATGAGAACCATGAATGACATCCGGTAGATATATTTTTTTGCATGAATAGCTTCCATGCATTGATTGAAATTACATTAGAAATTAATATGGCATTGTAAGTAGAGATCTATGACATATGACTATTTCACTGGATGTTGAAAATGAAATTGCCCATCCTCCTTTTGTTACCCTTTCTTCCTGGATCTTCATATTTCTTTAAAGAATTTCTGCTTTATAGATACAGGTCAGGCTTGTGCACAATGCTTAGTTAGATCAGAGACTTATTTAGGTTATATTACCTATTCAGGGTCCCTAAGTACATTTCCTATTACACTGCACTGACTACACTGAACACGTTTTTGTTGAAAAAG